>NW_021822332.1:0-30541 GCF_901001165.1 Salmo trutta | reverse complement strand
CTCTCTCTCTCTATCTCTCTCTCTCTGTGTCTGTGTCTCGCTCTCTCTTTCTCTCTGTGTGTCTCTGTGTCTCTCTCTGTCTCTATCTCTCTCTCTGTCTGTCTCTCTCTGTCTCTGTCTCTATCTGTGTCTGTCTCTGTCTGTGTCTCTGTCTCTGTCTCTCTCTCTCTCTCTCGCTCTCTCTCTCTCTCTCTCTCCTTTGATCCCAGTATGCTGGCGGTCTGTATTGTTTTCCTATGCCAGTCTTCCTACCTTTTTTTTATCAGTGTCTGTCTGCCACGTCAGACTAGAAATCTCTGTCTGCCAATCTGTCAATTTGTCAATCTGTGACCTCCTTCACTTCTTTCTTGTTCTATTTCCTTCTCTCTCTCATTCTCTCTTTTTAGTCACCATTGTCCTCCTTCAGCCCATATCTCCAGTCTGCAGCCATGAGCACATGTCGTGTGTTTGCATAAGAATGAGTGCATATTTGTGCGGTTTATCAGTGAGTCTGTGTGTGAGTGTGGGTGGGTGGGTGTTCGTGCGAGCGAGCGTGTGTGTGCGTGCGAGTGTGTGTGTCTGGTCACTAAGAATATCAAACACCTAATGGTCCCCACACTGCAGTTCACCTCTAGCCACTGATAGCCCAGTCTCCTTGACTCTTTGATAGAGGACAATGGTTGTCTAGTTAAACACACATGGCCATGTTCTCCACCTCTGCCCTTGTGTGAGGTGGGTCAGTGGAAGAGGTGGGTGTGAGGAGAGCTAATTAAGCCCAGCTGTATTGGTGATGTGTCTCTGAGGTTCTGGTACCGGCACTGTATCAGAGCAGACCTTATAGAGTAGGAGATTGAGTGGATTTATGTTAGGAAATGATGTGTGTGAGACACAGGAAACATGCCAGAAGGAAATATATAGTGTTAAGTCACACTATATACACACACTTTAATATAATGTGGGAGTGTGTAGGAGGAGGAAGCATGTTGGAGGGTGTCTCTGCTGCGTTCTGTGAGAAGCAGGAAGTGGGCACTGTGTCTTAAAGCCTCAGGAAGCTCTGGAGTCTAAGGGGTTAATTATGGTTTGCAGTAGGGTGAGGAAGGGTACAGTAGGGTGAGGAAGGGTACAGTAGGGTGAGGAAGGGTACAGTAGGGTGGGGAAGGGTACAGTAGGGTGAGAAAGGGTACAGTAGGGTGAGGAAGGGTACAGTAGGGTGAGGAAGGGTACAGTAGGGTGAGGAAGGGTACAGTGGGGTGAGGAAGGGTACAGTAGGGTGAGGAAGGGTACAGTAGGGTGAGGAAGGGTACAGTAGGGTGAGGAAGGGTACAGTAGGGTGAGGAAGGGTACAGTAGGGTGTGGAAGGGTACAGTAGGGTGAGGAAGGGTACAGTAGGGTGTGGAAGGGTACAGTAGGGTGAGGAAGGGTACAGTAGGGTGAGGAAGGGTACAGTAGGGTGAGGAAGGGTACAGTAGGGTGAGGAAGGGTACAGTAGGGTGAGGAAGGGTACAGTAGGGTGAGGAAGGGTACAGTGGGGTGAGGAAGGGTACAGTGGGGTGTGGAAGGGTACAGTAGGGTGAGGAAGGGTACAGTAGGGTGAGGAAGAGTACAGTAGGGTGAGGAAGGGTACAGTAGGGTGTGGAAGGGTACAGTAGGGTGAGGAAGGGTACAGTAGGGTGAGGAAGGGTACAGTAGGGTGAGGAAGGGTACAGTAGGGTGAGGAAGGGATAAACATGGGAAAACACCTTTTCTACTTGGTGGACAGCCACCCAACATGTAGATGTTTGCTGGTCTCAGGGAGTGACTGGGGTTCAATGTGGGTGTGGCTGGACTAGTGTAAAACTCCTTGTAGGCATTCCCCATTTTTTATTTCTATGTGTGTGACCTTTCTCTCCCCTTCATTTTCACTCCCTCCCTCTGTCCCAATCCCTCTTTCACCCATTCAGCATATCAGCCTCTGTTTGTTTGTTTGATTCGTGATCTTTTCCACCACAATGCTCATCACGTCCTCTCTGCCCTCACCTACTCTCCCCCCTCTCCTCCCCTCTCCCTCTATCTCCCATCTCCTAAAGACCTGGTCTGGACAGGTTGAGACGTGTGTTGTTTTGTCTTGGAGGGATTTTACACATTCCAGATGGCATCGGTCGACTGGGGTTAGTTCAGCAGACAGATAGACATGTTTATAGTCAGTGGGCACAGACAGTGACCGATGATGCCCCCCCCGACATCCTACTGCTGAGGCCTGGGCCAGGGATGACAGGTTTACCCAGCTGAGTCTAACTATGCAAATGTCCCATCTCTGTTTGCTGCTTTCTATAACGTGACAAAGACCTGTGGCCGAAGCAAACAGTCAGTGGACATTTTTTTCCTTTCTTTGCTTGTATTTGTACAACAGCTGTTTTTTAAAAATTGGTTTGTCCTGTGGTGTTTTGGACGTTCTGTGTTAACCCTCTAGTGTCTGTCCCCTGCAGGGTCAATGTCACCACGTTGACTTTGATGTCACGGCTCCATTAAGTCCTCAGTCTCCAGTGGGATCCCCAGCCTCCCCACAGTCCGTCCCCAGCCCCATAATGCCTTGCAATCAATAATAATGTGGCCGCTGTGGCCTCTGTGGTATTCCAATCTGCGCCTGACTGACCTGACTTCACCTTAGACCTCACCCCCTCGCTCTCTCCCCTCTCTCTCTCTCTCTCCTCTCTCTCTCCCCTCGCTCTCTCCCCTCTCTCTCCCCTTTCTCTCCCTCGCTCTCTCCCCTCTCTCTCCCCCTCTCTCTCCCCTTTCTCTCCCCTCTCTCTCCCTCTCTCTCTCCCCTCACTCTCCCCTCTTTCCCAATAATCTTTCTATCCAGCCATGACAATTACCTCCCAGTCTGTCACCGTGGTAACATTTCACCCACCCCCCGCCCCTTCTGTAACCCACGACCATTCTCCATGGAAACGCACTGAGGGACAGAGGGAGTGAGGGAGGGAATTGAGAATTCGGGAGGGGTTGGGTCAGCTGATTTCCCCCCTCAGGCCCCTGTTGCTGTACCCTGAATGCCAGACGGAGGTACAGAATGAGAGAGGACAGGTGTGCCATTATAGGGCAGATTAGACAGGAATGCTAGGGAGGTCAACACAGAGGGGAGTGGAAAGTGTGTTTGTGTGTGTACACTTGTGCATACATTATCAGCGTACCGTTCTCTCCATATATGCAGATTGGTATGAGAAATATGTGTGTTATACATACCATTTACTGATACACATATCATACATACCATTTACTGATACACTTATCATACATACCATTTACTGATACACATATCATACATACCATGGCCAATATCCACTGGACCTATCCATTTATAGCCTTAACAGAACTTCCTTCTATATCCACTGGACCTATCATCAAATCAAATCAAATGTATTTATATAGCCCTTCGTATATCAGCTGAAATCTCAAAGTGCTGTACAGAAACCCAGCCTAAAACCCCAAACAGCAAGCAATGCATGTGAAAGAAGCACGGTGGCTAGGAAAAACTCCCTAGGAAAAACTCCCTAGAAAGGCCAAAAACCTAGGAAGAAACCTAGCGAGGAACCAGGCTATGAGGGGGTGGCCAGTCCTCTTCTGGCTGTGGCCGGGTGGATATTATAACAGAACATGGTCAAGATGTTTAAAATGTTCATAATGACCAGCATGGTCAAATAATAATAATCATTGTAGTTGTCGAGGGATTTGCAACAAGCACGTCCGGTGAACAGGTCAGGGTTCCGTAGCCGCAGGCAGAACAGTTTTGAAACTGGAGCAGCAGCATGGCCAGGTGGACTGGGGATAGCAAGGAGTCATCATGCAGGTAGTTCCGAGGCATGGTCCTAGGGCTCAGGTCTCCTCCGAGAGAAAGAAAGAGAAAGAGAGAATAGAGAGAATTAGAGGAGCATATTTAAATTCACACAGGACACCGATTAAGACAAGAGGAATACTCCAGATTGTAACAGACTGACCCTAGCCCCCCGGCACATAAATACATGCAGCATAAATACTGGAGGCTGAGACAGGAGGGATCAGAAGACACTGTGGCCCCATCCGATGATACCCCCGGACAGGGCCAAACAGGCAGGATATAGCCCCCCCACTTTGCCAAAGCACAGCCCCCACACCACTAGAGGGATGTCTACAACCACCAACTTACCGTCCGAAGACGAGGCCGAGTATAGCCCACCAAAAATCTCGCCATGGCACAACCCAAGGGGGGGGCGCCCAACCCAGACAGGAAGACCACGTCAGTGCACTCAACCCACTCAAGTGACGCACCCCTCCCATGGACGGCATGGAAGAAGAACACCAGTAAGTCAGTGACTCAGCCCCTGTAATAGGGTTAGAGGCAGAGAATCCCAGTGGAAAGAGGGGAACCGGCAAGGCAGAGACAGCAAGGGCGGTTCGTTGCTCCAACCTTTCCGTTCACCTTCACACTCCTGGGCCAGACTATACTTAATCATAGGACCTATGAAGAGATAAGTCTTCAGTAAAGACTTAAAGTTGAGACTGAGTCTGCGTCTCTCACATGGGTAGGCAGACCATTCCATAAAATGGAGCTCTGCAGGAAGAAAGCCCTACCTCCAGCCGTTTTTTGCTTAGAAATTCTAGGGACAATTAGGAGGCCTGCGTCTTGTGACCGTAGCGTACGTGTAGGTATGTACGGCAGGACCAAATTGGAAAGATAGCTAGGAGCAAGCCCATGTAATGCTTTGTAGGTTAGCCAGTAAAACCTTGAAATCAGCCCTTGCCTTAACAGGAAGCCAGTGTAGGGAGGCTAGCACAGGAGTAATATGATCAAATTTTTGGGTTCTAGTCAGGATTTAGCAGCGTATTAGCACTAAACTGAACGTTTGTTTAGTGCTTTATCCGGGTAGCCGGGAAAAGTAGAGCATGCAGTAGTCCAGCCTAGAAGTAACAAAAGCATGGATTAATTTTTCTGCGTCATTTTTGGACAGAAAGTTTCTGATTATTTTGCAATGTTACGTAGATGGAAAAAAGCTGTCCTTGAAAACCGTCTTGATATGTTCTTCAAAAGAGAGATCAGGGTCCAAGTAGTAACACCGAGGTCCTTCACAGTTTTATTTGAGACGACTGTACAACCATCCAGATTAATTGTCAGATTGAACAGAAGATCTCTTTGTTTCTTGGGACCTAGAACAAGCATCTCTGTTTTGTCCGAGTTTAAAAGTAGAAAGTTTGCAGCCATCCACTTCCTTATGTCTGAAACACAGGCTTCTAGCGAGGGCAATTTTGGGGCTTCACCATGTTTCATTGAAATGTACAGCTGTGTGTTGTCCGCATAGCAGTGAAATTTAACATTATGTTTTCGAATGACATCCCCAAGAGGTAAAATATATAGTGAAAACAATAGTGGTCCTAAAACGGAACCTTGAGGAACACCGAAATTTACAATTGATTTGTCAGAGGGCAAACCATTCACAGAGACAAACTGATATCTTTCCGACAGATAAGATCTAAACCAGGCCAGAACTTGTCCATGTAGACCAATTTGGGTTTCCAATCTCTCCAAAAGAATGTGGTGATCGATGGTATCAAAAGCGGCACTAAGATCTAGGAGCACGAGGACAGATGCAGAGCCTCGATCTGACGTCATTAAAAGGTCATTTACCACCTTCACAAGTGCAGTCTCAGTGCTATGATGGGGTCTAAAACCAGACTGAAGCGTTTCGTATACATTGTTTGTCTTCAGGAAGGCAGTGAGTTGCTGTGGAACAGCTTTTTCTAAAATTTTTGAGAGGAATGCAAGATTCGATATAGGCCGATAGTTTTTTATAATTTCTGGGTCAAGATTCGGCTTTTTCAAGAGAGGCTTTATTACTGCCACTTTTAGTGAGCTTGGTACACATCCGGTGGATAGAGAGCCGTTTATTATGTTCAACATAGGAGGGCCAAGCACAGGAAGCAGCTCTTTCAGTAGTTTAGTTGGAATAGGGTCCAGTATGCAGCTTGAGGGTTTGGAGGCCATGATTATTTTCATCATTGTGTCAAGAGATATAGTACTAAAACACTTTAGTATCTCCCTTGAGCCAAGGTCCTGGCAGAGTTGTACAAACTCAGGACAATGGAGCTTTGGAGGAATACCCAGATTTAAAGAGGAGTCCGTAATTTGCTTTCTAATGATCATGATCTTTTCCTCAAAGAAGTTCATAAATGTATTACTGCTGAAGTGAAAGCCATCCTCCATTTGCGAATGCTGCTTTTTAGTTAGCTTTGCGACAGTATCAAAAATAAATTTCGGATTGTTCTTATTTTCCTCAATTAAGTTGGAAAAATAGGATGATCGAGCAGCAGTGAGGGCTCTTCGATACTGCACGGTACTGTCTTTCCAAGCTAGTCGGAAGACTTCCAGTTTGGTGTGGCGCCATTTCCGTTCCAATTTTCTGGAAGCTTGCTTCAGAGCTCGTGTATTTTCTGTATACCAGGGAGCTAGTTTCTTATGACAGATGTTTTTAATTTTTAGGGGTGCAACTGCATCTAGGGTATTGCGCAAGGTTAAATTGAGTTCCTCGGTTAGGTGGTTAACTGATTTTTGTCCTCTGATGTCCTTGGGTAGGCAGAGGGAGTCTGGAAGGGCACATCAAGGATCTTTGGGTTGTCTGAGAATTTATAGCCGACTTTTTAAGGCTCCTTGGTTGGGGGTCTGAGCAGATTATTTGGTGCAATTGAAACGCAATAAATGGTGGTCCGATAATCCAGGATTATGAGGAAAAACATTAAGATCCACAACATTTTATTCCATGGGACAAACTAGGTTCCAGAGTATACTGTGGCAGTGAGTAGGTCCAGAGACATGTTGGACAAAACCCACTGAGTCGATGATGGCTCCGAAAGCCTTTTGGAGTGGTCTGTGGACTTTTCCATGTGAATGTTTAAAGTCACCAAAAATTTGAATATTATCTGCTATGACTACAACATCCGATAGGAATTCAGGGAACTCAGTGAGGAACACTGCATATGGCCCAGGATGCCTGTAAACAGTGGCTATAAAAAGTGAGTGAGTAGGCTGCATAGATTTCATGACTAGAAGCTCAAAAGACCGAAAACGTCATTGTTTTTTTTTGTTTGTAAATTTAAATTTGCTATCGTAGATATTAGCAACCACCTCCGCCTTTACCCGGATGCACGGGGGGTATGGTCACTAGTGTAACCAGGGGGTGAGGCCTCATTTTAACACAGTAAATTCATCAGGCTTAAGCCATGTTTCAGTCAGGCCAATCACATCAAGATTATGATCAGTGATAGTTAATTGACTGTAACTGCCTTGGAAGTGAGGGATCTCACATTAAGTAACCCAATTTTGAGATGTGAAGTATCACAATCTCTTTCAATAATGGCAGGGAATGGAGGAGGGTCTTTATACTAGTGAGATTACTAAAGCGAACACCGCCATTTTTTATTTTGCCCAACCTAGATCGAGGCACAGACACGTTCTCAATGGGGGAAAGCTGAGCTGACTACACTGACTGTGCTAATGGCAGACTCCACTAAGCTGGCAGGCTGGCTAACAGCCTGCTGCTGGCCTGCACCCTATTCATTGTGGAGCTAGAGGAGTTAGAGCCCTGTCTATGTTCGTAGATAAGATGAGAGCACCCCTCCAGCTAGGATGGAGTCCGTCACTCCTCAACAGGCCAGGCTTGGTCCTGTTGGTGGGTGAGTCCCCAGAAAGAAAGGGCCAATTATCTACAAATTCTATCTTTTGGGCAGAACACAGTTTTCAACCAGCGATTGAGTTGTGAGACTCTGCTGTAGAGCTCATCACTCCCCCTAACTGGGAGGGGGCCCAGAGACAATTAATCGATGCCGACACATCTTTCTAGCTGATTTACACGCTGAAGCTATGTTGCGCTTGGTGACCTCTGACGGTTTCATCCTAACATCGTTGGTGCCGACGTGGATAACAATATCTCTATACTCTCTACACTCGCCAGTTTTAGGCTTTAGCCAGCACCCGTCTTTAGATTAGCCTTAACGTCGGTAGCCCTGCCCCCTGGTAAACAGTGTATGATCGCTGGATGATTCGTTTTAAGTCTAATACTGCGGGTAATGGAGTCGCCAATGACTAGGGTTTTCAATTTGGCTATCCATTTATAGCCTTAACATAACTTCCTTCTATATCTACTGGACCTATCCATTTATGGTCCTAACAGAACTTCCTTCTATATCCACTGGACCTATCCATTTATAGCCTTAACAGAACTTCCTTCTATATCCACTGGACCTATCCATTTATAGCCTTAACAGAACTTTCTTCTATATCCACTGGACCTATCCATTTATGGTCCCTAACAGAACTTCCTTCTATATCTACTGGACCTATCCATTTATAGCCTTAACAGAACTTCCTTCTATATCCACTGGACCTATCCATTTATGGTCCTAACAGAGCTTCCTTCTATATCCACTGGACCTATCCATTTATAGCCTTAACAGAACTTCCTTCTATATCCACTGGACCTATCCATTTATATACTTAACAGAACTTTCTTCTATATCCACTGGACCTATCCATTTATAGCCTTAACAGAACTTCCTTCTATATCCACTGGACCTATCCATTTATAGCCTTAACAGAACTTCCTCACTGTATTGTTGCCTTCTCTTTATTAGGCTGCCTCTCTTGAAGTGTCAGGGGAGATAATAGGGGCTATCTGTACTGTATCAATGTGTAGTGTAGTGTTACTGTAACAGTGTGTAGTGTTACTGTAACAGTGTGTAGTGTTACTGTAACAGTGTGTAGTGTTACTAACAATGTGTAATGTAGTGTTACTGTAACAATGTATAGTGTAGTGTTACTGTAACAATGTGTAGTGTAGTGTTACTGTAACAATGTATAGTGTTACTGTAACAATGTGTAGTGTAACGTTACTGTAACAATGTATAGTGTTACTGTAACAATGTATAGTGTAGTGTTACTGTAACAATGTGTAGTGTTACCCGTAACAATGTGTACTGTTACTGTAACAATGTGTAGTGTAGTGTTACTGTAACAATAGGTAGTGTTACTGTAACAATGTGTAGTAGAGTGTTACTGCAACAATGTATAGTGTAGTGTTACTGTAACAATGTGTAGTGTTACCTGTAACAATGTCTACTGTTACTGTAACAATGTGTAGTGTAGTGTTACTGTAACAATAGGTAGTGTTAATGTAACAATGTGTAGTGTAGTGTTACTGTAACAATGTGTAGTGTTACTGTAACAATGTGTAGTGTGGTGTTACTGTAACAATAGGTAGTGTTACTGTAACAATGTTTAGTGTATTGTTACTTTAACAGTGTGTAGTGTTACTGTAACATTGTGTAGTGTGGTGTTACTGTAACAATAGGTAGTGTAACTGTAACAATAGGTAGTGTTACTGTAACAATGTGTAGTGTTACTGTAACAATGTGTAGTGTTGCTGTAACAATGTGTAGTGTGGTGTTACTGTAAAAATGTGTAGTGTAGTGTTACTGTAACAATAGGTAGTGTTACTGTAACAATGTGTAGTGTTACTGTAACAATGTGTAGTGTTACTGTAACAATGTGTAGTGTAGTGTTACTGTAACAATGTGTAGTGTTACTGTAACAATGTGTAGTGTGGTGTTACTGTAACAATAGGTAGTGTTACTGTAACAATGTTTAGTGTATTGTTACAGTAACAGTGTGTAGTGTTACTGTAACAGTGTGTAGTGTTACTGTAACAATAGGTAGTGTTACTGTAACAATGTGTAGTGTTACTGTAACAATGTGTAGTGTTGCTGTAACAATGTGTAGTGTGGTGTTACTGTAACAATGTGTAGTGTAGTGTTACTGTAACAATGTGTAGTGTTACTGTAACAATGTGTAGTGTTACTGTAACAATGTGTAGTGTAGTGTTACTGTAACAATGTGTAGTGTTACTGTAACAATGTGTAGTGTTACTGTAACAATGTGTAATGTAGTGCTACTGTAACAATGTGTAATGTAGTGTTACTGTAACAATGTGTAGTGTAGTGCTACTGTAACAATGTGTAATGTAGTGTTACTGTAACAATGTGTAGTGTAGTGCTACTGTAACAATGTGTAGTGTAGTGTAGTCTCACTGTAACAATGTGTAATGTTACTGTAACAATGTGTAGTGTAGTGTAGTGTCACTGTAACAATGCCGTAGTGTTACTGTAACATGTGTAGGTGTTACTGTAACAATGTGTTAGAGTAGTGCTACTGTAACCTACACTGTGTAGTGTAGTGTTACTGTAAGCATTTCTGTATGTGTATTGAGACATGTTAAGACATACTGTCTATGCAACAGCAACATTGTGACGCCACAGAGAGAACATGATGTGGATAAGAAATTTGATTGTATAACATAGTATATCACGTGTGTGTGTGTGTGTGTGTGTGTGCCATTTGTAACAGTTTAGTGTGGGTGGTGGTCAGAGGGGTTTCCCAGTCCCCAGTCTAGCAGTGCCAGTGAGTGTGTAACCACTGTCAGACTAGTGAGTGTGTAACCACTACCAGACTAGTGAGTGTGTAACCACTGTCAGACTAGTGAGTGTGTAACCACTGTCAGACTAGTGAGTGTGTAACCACTACCAGACTAGTGAGTGTGTAACCACTGTCAGACTAGTGAGTGTGTAACCACTACCAGACTAGTGAGTGTGTAACCACTGTCAGACTAGTGAGTGTGTAACCACTGACAGACTAGTGAGTGTGTAACCACTGTCAGACTAGTGAGTGTGTAACCACTGTCAGACTAGTGAGTGTGTAACCACTGTCGACTAGTGAGTGTGTAACCACTGTCAGACTAGTGAGTGTGTAACCACTGTCAGACTAGTGAGTGTGTAACACTGACAGACTAGTGAGTGTGTAACCACTGTCAGACTAGTGAGTGTGTAACCCACTGACAGACTAGTGAGTGTGTAACCACTGTCAGACTAGTGAGTGTGTAACCACTACCAGACTAGTGAGTGTGTAACCACTACCAGACTAGTGAGTGTGTAACCGCTGTCAGACTATTGAGTGTGTAACCGTTGTCAGACTAGTGAGTGTGTAACTGTTGTCAGACTAGTGAGTGTGTAACCGTTGTCAGACTGCCATGTGTCAGTGTTGTACTGTCTAATTAAAGTCAGTGTGGTTCCCTCTCAACCCAGGCAGAAACGCCACTCTGCCAGCCTCAATTTCATATCCTTTTATATTCAGTCAAAGCATATTGTGGAGACAGTGGAAGCAAGAGACAGAGAGAGAGAGAGAGAGAAAGAGGGAGCGGACAGGAGAGTGTATTTGAGTGATAGACAGATCATTTACATTTGGTGGGTAAGTGAGTGGTAGACTGATATTTAGAGAGAGAAAGAGAATCAGCAAGAATAAGAAAGGTAGAAAGAGATAAACAGAAAGAGAGAGTGTGAGAGGAGAGAAAGAAGAATGTAGGGGAATAATGAACAGTATTATTCCTCCATTCTCTCAGGGATCAGGTGGATTAATAGAGCTTTTCCAGGGATCTACACCTCTCCCTTTCTCTCTCTGTCTTTCAGCCTGGGACCTGACCTGTTTACAGTCCTAACAGGCTGAGTACCCCAGACAGAGAATACTGTATCTGTACGTCTGTGTGTCTCACGGACTAACTGTGTGTCTGTGTACCTCTATGTCCATGTGTGTGTCTGTCTATGTGTCTCTGTGTGAGTGTGTGTGTCTCTGTGTGAGTGTGTGTGTCTCTGTGTGAGTGTGTGTGTTTCTGTCTGGTGTCTCTGCGTGGTGTCTCTGCGTGAGTGTGTGTGCCTCTGTGTGAGTGTGTGTGTGTGTGTGTCTGCAAGTGATTGTGTGTACCGATGTGTGACACTTTACCCCCCACCTACTGAAGTTCCTCCAAGCATGATAAGTTAATCTGCCATAATAGGGAACAATAAGGAGAGCTGGAGGAAGGGAGGGAGGGAGGGAGAGAGGGAGAAGGTGGGGGAGGGAGGGAGGGAGAGAGAGAGGGAGGGAGGGAGAAGGTGGGGGAGGGAGAGAGGGAGGGAGGGAGTAGGTGGGGGAGTTTGATGGTGCTGTGAGTGAGCCTGAGTACATGTGTGCATTAGTTTTTGGGATGGGGTGAAGGAAATGCACTTAAAGGCCTAGTGCAGTCCAGAAATGTGATTTTCCTGTGTTTGTTTTATATATTTCCACACTATGAAGTTGGGAATAATACTGTGAAATAGTGAAATGTATGATAATGCCCTTTTAGTGTATGAACTCTTGATGTTTCAGCCTGTTTTGATGGCATGGAGCTTTGGCCTTCCTGGTGACATCACCAGGTGGTAAATTAGATAATAGACCAATAAGAAAGAGAGTTCCAAACCTCTGTCAATAACAGCAAATGTTCAGTTTTCCCCTCCCCACTCAGACTACAGAACTAGCAACATTCTTGCTTGAGAAATTGCTCTTTGATAAGAAACTGATTATTTTTGACCATTTTAATTGAAAACAATCACAGTAAGGTACTCACTGTTACCCAGAAAGGATTTGATATTGAGATAAAAATGGCTGCATTGGACCTTTAAGGAGAGACGGATCGTTTTAAATCCGAGGAGGATTATTCTGTGTTTTGGGACAGCGGGTGTTGATAACCCCAGCAGACAGTTCATGTTGTTTGGGTGAAGTCCTGTCTCTGACCACCCTCAGTCCCAGTCATAAATCTACACTAAATAAGATAAGAACAGTGGATTGAGGAAGAAGGGCAGAGAGACGAAACTACATCCCAAAACAATGAGGGATTCACAAACCTGTGTCAGAGAGAGGAGAGTTAAGTGAGGATTGGTAAATCTGTAATACACATTCACATGAGGATTGATAAGGAAAGATAAGACCAATCAATCAATCTTTTTTTTAACTTTGAGGGGAGTTTGGACAACCAAATGAGAAGTGTGAGATCTGGTGGATGAAAGTGTGTTACGTTAGCTAGTGTTTTTGTTTTGTTTTTGTACCTTAATGATTTTGAACCCCAGGAAGCGTAGCTGCTGTAATAAATACATATACACCCATATCTCTCTAGCCTCCTTCTCCAAACCTCCTGGTGGCAATGTCAACACGGTTAAAGCCTGTTTGACGAAGAGGGGGGAGGAGTTAACTCTGAGGGAAAGGAAGGAGAGAAAGAAAGGAGGGAGAGAGAAGAGGCAGGGGGAGGTGGCAGGTGCGAGGGTGATTGTGATGGTGGAACAGAGCAGAGTAGGCAGCAGTGCACTGACCCATACTCTGCACCCCCTGCCCCTCTCCTTCTCTCCCCTCTCCCCTCTCCCCTTCTCTTTCTCTCCTCCATCTCGTAAGTGCTCTACAGCAGCCCTGGCTGACTTCCTCTGTGTTTTTCTCCCCTACCACGCACATACACCACCGTACACACTTCTGCTGCTCCTCCCCTCCTCATTGTTAGTCTCTATCTCTCCTCCACTGTGTTTCTCTCTCTATTCCTCTATCTCTCCCTTTCAGACACATAGGCTTTACCGGCCTGCTGAGCCTGGCCTGTTAAAAGGAGGGATGTGTGGATAAAAGAAGGGGGGAGTTCTCCGTTGGACCTGTTATCTCATTATTGTCATGCTGACTTGTCATGCACTGTGACTTGGCCCCCTAAGGAGTACACTCGCCCTATTCTAAAACCCCTTTATTCAGAGAGGCCAGTCATATTTCACATAGAGGACAAAGTGGGACAGTTCAGCATCGTTTAGACCTGTCCTCACCAGATTCATGCCTCTCTGCTGGTTGCAGACTCAGACTTTTGTGTGCACCTGCCATACAGCTGCAGTCTTGTTAACAGGCCATTATGAATTGATGGCAGTGAATAATAGTGACTAATAAGAGAATATCCATTTTCTCTACATCTCTCATTTTATTCTCCCCCTCTTTACCAAACCATGTCCCAGGAGACTTGTAGAAGGGACCTGTAGTGTAGAGTGAACCAGCAACCAGTATAGTACTCTTTTTCTTTCTTTCTCTCTCTCTCTCTCTCTTTGTCTCTCTCTCTCTCTCTTTGTCTCTCTCTCTTTGTCTCTCTCTCTTTGTCTCTCTCTCTTTGTCTCTCTCTCTCTGTCTCTCTCTCTCTCTTGTCTCTCTCTCTCTCTCTCTCTTGTCTCTCTCTCTCTCTCTCTCTCTCTCTCTCTCTCTCTCTGTCTCTCTCTCTCTCTCTCCTCTCTCTCTCTCTCTCTCTCTCTCTCTCTCTTTGTCTCTCTTTCTGTATCTGCTGCCAAAGCAGAGCCTCATTAGAACTGAAGGGATTCCTGTCTAAATGAGACTGTCTGAGTGCCACTCACAACCACTGTAGAGGGAGAGAGAGAGTGGGGTGGAGGAGGAGAGGGAGGAGAGAGAGATAGAGAGAGGGGGGGGAAGAGGCGAGGAGAAGAGAGAGAGAGAGAGTGGGGTGGAGGAGGGAGAGGGAGGAGAGAGAGAGAGAGAGAGAGAGAGGGGGGTGGGGGGGGGTGGATTGGGACTTTTCCATTGAGTCCATTGTACAGAGAAAGGTATACTCAAGCGCCACCTCCAGTATTTGAAAGTATTTGTTTCTGTATCTGACCCATGTCTGGTCTCAACAGTAGTACAGTACAGTAGGAAGTGTCTGTGACTGTTAGAGCTGGGAAGTGAGAGCTGGGTCGCAGCACCATGCTGTTTACTCTAGTAAACTACAATACCCTTTCCTTGTTTACCCCTGCCTACTGACAGTAAGCGTAACCAAAATGCCAATGGGACTGCCTTTGTTCCACAAACAAAACACTTGAGTGTGAGAATGTGGAAACTGGAGAAAGGAGGTAGAGAGATAAAGGAATAATAAATAGGAGGAAATATATTTTTAGGAGGCATAAGTGGTGGTTGAGAGGACAACTCTGAAACATGGAAAAGGAGCGTGTGTGTGTGTGTGTGTGTGTGTGTGTGTGTGTGTGTGTGTGTGTGTGTGTGTGTGTGTGTGTGTGTGTGTGTGTGTGTGTGTGTGTGTGTGTGTGTGTGTGTGTGTGTGTGTGTGGTGTGTGTGTGTGTGTGTGTGCGTGCATTATGATACGGTTGCAATGCATTGTGCATCATAAAGGTTAATGAATGCTTATAACAAGTAATACAGCATTATAGACCTGTGATCCACTGTACCACTGCACTGTAAATAATGTTACTGGAGCTTCTGTCCAGTAAAAACCATTGAAAGGCATCCTTTCTTGAAGAATTCCCTTGTCACAAACACATTTCCTCCTTCCAGACTGACAATAATAGCTCATACCTTTTATCTGAATCAAAGTAGAGCCAGCTACTGTATCCTAGTTTCCCCTGGCCACTACACTACAGAACACTACAGTATACTACACTACAGTACACTACACTTCACTACACTACAGACACAGTAGTGTTTCTAGAAAGAACAGTCCATTGAGCCACATGGGGCCTTCTATTAAAGCTAAATAAGGGAGATAAAGAGAAAACAGAGGGACAACAGAATTCAGTCAACAGAGATTAAGGCACAGAAAAAGGGAAGGAGAAAGGTAAGTGAAGGAGATTGAGTCAGAGAGGGGAGAGAGAGTGAGAGAAAAGGGAAGGGGAGACAGACAGAGAGGGAGAGGGAAGGGGGTAGGAGAGAGAGAGAGAGAGAGGGAGAGGGAAGGGGGTAGGAGAGAGAGAGAGAGAGAGGGAGAGGGAAGGGGGTAGGGGAGAGAGAGAGAAAAGGAAAGGGGAGACAGACAGAGAGGGAGAGAGAAGGGGGTAGGAGAGAGAGAGAGAGAGAGGGAGAGGGAAGGGGGGTAGGGGAGAGAGAGAGAAAAGGAAAGGGGAGACAGACAGAGAGGGAGAGAGAAGGGGGTAGGAGAGAGAGAGAGAGAGGGAGAGAGAAGGGGGTAGGGGAGAGAGAGAGCAGTACTCTGTCGTAACCCTTTTAGTGAGATTAGCTGCAGTTCTAATGTCTCGCTTACAGCTCCAATATTCATCTTCTGACTCAGCCCTTCTCTCATCCCCCTTTCTCTCTCCCTTCTCCTCATCCCTCTCTCTCTCTTACATCCTTCCTCTGCTGTAAATGATCTCCAATGACATAACAGAGGTGCCCCTGCACTGTGTTGCCAAACATCCCAAGCAGCTAGCCACGGGAGCTGTCCTGGCTTGATTTATACAGAGGACTTCCTCCTCTTCTCTCCTTTCCCCTCATACCACATCCCCCTTCCCCCTCTTCGTCTTTCATCAATCCCTCCGTCTCTTTCTGAGGTTGTCTCTCTATCGAATTAATTCAGTTCATTTTGAGCGTCCATTACTGGTGTGAGCGACATTAGTAACAGCGCATATCATTGGCAAAAAATGCATATCATTGGCAACTCATTTACTAGAGTACGGAGGGGAATTCAACAGGAGCACTGAGGCTCCCCTCTCTCCCTCTCTTTACCTCCCCCTCTGTGAGGGTCTTTCCTCTCTCCCCCTCCTCTCGTTCATGAACTCATCTGTCCCTCCTCACCCCCCTCTCTTTCACCTCTCCCTACTCACTTTGCACTCTAGCATGTTCATCTTCTTCTTTCCCCTTTCTCTATACTGTACCACCTACTGCTACTCCTTTCTCTGTACTGTACCACCTACTGCTGCTTCTTTCTCTGTACTGTACTACTTACTGCTACTCCTTTCTCTGTACTGTACCACCTACTGCTACTCCTTTCGCTGTACTGTACCACCTACTGCTACTCCTTTCTCTGTACTGTACCACCTACTGCTACTCCTTTCTCTGTACTGTACCACCTACTGCTACTCCTTTCTCTATACTGTACCACCTACTGCTACTCCTTTCTCTGTACTGTACCACTTACTGCTACTCCTTTCTCTGTACTATACCACCTACTGCTACTCCTTTCTCTGTACTGTACCACCTACTGCTACTCCTTTCTCTGTACTGTACCACCTACTGCTACTCCTTTCTCTGTACTGTACCACCTACTGCTACTCCTTTCTCTATACTGTACTACTTACTGCTACTCCTTTCTCTGTACTGTACCACCTACTGCTACTCCTTTCTCTATACTGTACTACTTACTGCTACTCCTTTCTCTGTACTGCACCACCTACTGCTACTCCTTTCTCTGTACTGTACCACCTACTACTACTCCTTTCTCTGTACTGTACCACCTACTGCTACTCCTTTCTCTGTACTGTACCACCTACTGCTACTCCTTTCTCTGTACTGTACCACCTACTGCTACTCCTTTCTCTATACTGTATTACTTACTGCTACTCCTTTCTCTGTACTGTACCACCTACTGCTACTCCTTTCTCTGTACTGTACCACCTACTGCTACTCCTTTCTCTGTACTGTACCACCTACTGCTACTCCTTTCTCTGTACTGTACTACCTACTGCTACTCCTTTCTCTGTACTGTACCACCTACTGCTACTCCTTCAGAGCCCCTCCCCTCCTTTAGCTTTCAAATGAAACCCCCATCTCCCCACCCCTCTCCTCTCTCGGTCCCTCTCTTCCAAATTTTATTTTGGCCCTGGGCTGCCTTTCATGGGGAAAGAGAAATTGGGAAAGTTGGGGGAAAGAAGACAGGATTCATAATTGGAGTGCCTGGGGGGAGAGAGGGATGGGAGGAGGGGGGAGAGAGGGGCAGATTTGGGCCCCAAACATTAAATATTAACACCTTTTCTCATCTCTGTCTCTTTAGTGACACCCACTGATTGGGTTCCCCTCTCACTCTTTCATTTTTTAATGAAATTTTTTAGGCATATACACACAAGCAGGCTCAAATTGAGTTTCTCTGAAAATGGGTGCTGGGCGCTAGGAGACAGAGAGCTTCCAGTAATTGGTTGTCTCTCCTCTGCTTTGTATCTCTTTGATGGGGACAGTAATGAAATTCTACTTTATATCTTCAGCCAATTCCAAATGTAATTTACTGTTTAGGCTGTCTCACTCACAGCTTTCCTTTGTTATATACAGCAGCACAGACATTCAAGGTCTCATATCCAGGCTGGGCGACGGATGGCCATTTCCTCACTAACCCTCTTTTAATAGACGGATATATACTGGAATCAGATTCTGTCAACTAATTTAGCTTTATTAATGACCTTCCTGATATTCTCTCTGAAAGATGTGTTACATTTTACACTGTAACGCTTAATAGATGAGAGTACCAGCTAAATACATTGGTAGTAAATCCCCGACATTTCAAACCCATTTTCCTACAGCAGCCAAGCCTATTGCCTTATTTCTTTACCCCATAATCTAGTTAGAGAGAACACTTCCTCTCTCTAAAACCTTATTCTATACATTTTGTTTCTTGCCACTGTGGGGAAGCAGGGGGAACTCTTGACTCGTAGATTTAAAGGTTTGTTTATTTAGTAAGTAGAAGTTAACTCTGTCCCAATGAACAAAACATGTTCTCGCCACTACCATCTGTATCATCATAATCCCCCCCTCCATCTCCAGTTTCCTCCCTCTCTCCTCCCTCCCTGTCTCCCCCTCTCCTACCCCTGTTCCAAAGTACAGCCAGACAGGCCTAACCAAGCCTCCCACTGAATGGGTTTGACTCCTGACCCCGTCGCCAAGACAACTGGAGTGGCGAGGCGGAATGTCTTGTGAGACAAAAGTGCCGAGCTGAGCTGACCTTGTATCCCACTTCACACTGTTTGTCCAAGGGCCCTAAACTTTGACCCAGAACCCTAGAGAGAAAGACAGAGAATGTACACACACACCATAGGCTGTGATGTATCTAAGGCTGTACACTCAGGTTAAAGTACCCTCAAAGCACAGCACGGCAGACCCCTTGACACAGATAAACATACAGAAACTGTTGCTGAGTCATTAAGCTTTGGAGGGGGACTCTGAGAGTAGGGTTTTATGCCATAACAGAGGTGGATATATGGATTTTCATACTGATATCTGTGTCATTGAGAAGTAGGATAAGTAGTGCATTTATAGCCCAGATGATTATGGATGCGTCCATACGCTTAACAACCTGTCCTGTTTGATTCAGTGGAGAACGTCAGCTCATCCTCTGAATCATCACACACACACACACACACACTCAATTCCCTGCCCATCCAGACATGTGGTCAAACAGATGGTGTGTGTGTGTGTGTGTGTGTGTGTGTGTGTGTGTGTGTGTGTGTGTGTGCTCGGTGAACAAGCCCTTGATGGTAAATAAGCTGGATGGTCAAATAAAACACCGGTGTCACGCCCTGGCCATAGAGAGGTTTTTTATTCTCTATTTTGGGTAGGCCAGGGTGTGACTAGGGTGGGCATTCTATGTTCCTTTTTCTATGTTCTTTATTTTCTATGTTTTGGCCGGGTATGGTTCTCAATCAGGGACAGCTGTCTATCGTTGTCTCTGATTGGGAACCATACTTAGGTAGCACTTTTCCCTCCTTGTGTTGTGGGAAGTTGACTTTGTTTATGGCACATAGCCTTAGCGTCACGGTTTGTTGGGTAGTGTTTATTGTTTTGTTCGGCGTATTTTTGAATAAAAAGAATATGTACGCTCACCACGCTGCACCTTAGTCCTCTCCTTTCAATCGACATGACAACCGGGACTCTGGTTCCTCTTAGACACAAGTCTGTTAAACCCACCTGACCTTCAGCAGCTGTGGCCAGCATATAGTGTAGAAACTCAGCCTTTCACAACCTTGTTTATACCAGGGACCAGTGAGCTACGATCCCTCTCTTTGGAGGACTGCTTAGACTGAAACTAGAACATGAAATCTGACTAAATGACTGAGAGTGTGTGGATCAAATCAAATGTTATCGCAGGAGCAGCGAAATGCTTATGTTTCTAGCTCCAACAGCGCAGTAATACCTAACAATACAAAACAATACACACAAATCCCCCAAATAAAACGAAAGGAATTAAGAAATAACAGAACGAGCAATATCAGAGTCCAGAATATAAATATATATGATGGTGTGTATGGACAGTATATGAATAGAAAAGGTGTGTACAGCAGTAGTTATATAGGATGAGCCTTGACTAGAATACAGTATATACATATGAAGTGGCTAAAACAGTATGTAAACATGATTAAAGTGACCAGTGTTCAATGACTATGTACATAGGGCAAAGCAGTCTGTAAGGTGCAGGGTAGAGTACCGGGTGGTAGCCGGCTGGTAACAGTGACTAAGTTCAGGGCAGGGTACTGGCGGAGGCCGGCTAGTGGTGACTATTTAACAGTTGGATGGCCTGGAGATAGAAGCTGCTTTTCAGTCTGTACTGTCTCTACCTTCTAGAGTTTAATTAAACGGGCTACCCGGACTCTCTGCTTTTCATCCCCTATCTACATGTACATATTACCTCAATCAATCACCTAACCAAACTACATGTGCATATTACCTCAATCAATCAATCACCTAACCAAACCTACATGTAACATATTACCTCAATCAATCACCTAACCAAACCTACATGTACATATTACCTCAATCAATACAATCAATCACCTAACCAAACCTACATGTACATATTACCTCAATCAATCACCTACCAACCCTACATGTACATATTAACTCATCAATCACCTACCAACCTACATGTACATCTTACCTCAATCAATCAATCAATACCACCAACCTACATGTACATATTACCTCAAATCAATCACCTAACCAACCTACATGTACATCTTTACCTCAATCAATCAATCACCTAACCAAACCTACATGTACATATTACCTCAATCAATCAATCACCTAACCAAACCTACATGTACATATTAACTCAATCAATCACCTAACCAAACCTACATGTACATATTACCTCAATCAATCACCTAACCAAACCTACATGTACATATTAACTCAATCAATCACCTAACCAAACCTACATGTACATATTAACTCAATCAATCACCTAACCAAACCTACATGTACATATTACCTCAATCAATCACCTAACCAAACTACATGTACATACTTACCTCAGTCAATCACCTAACCAAACCTACATGTACATATTAACTCAATCAATCACCTAACCAAACCTACATGTACATATTACCCTCAAATCATCACCTAACCAAACCTACATGTACATATAACATCAATCAATCACCTAACAAACCTACATGTACATATTACTCAATCAATCACCTAACAACCTACATGTACATATTACCTCAATCACCTAACCACCCCTACATGTACATCTTACCTCAATCAATCAATCACCTAACCAAACCTACATGTACATATTACCTCAATCAATCAATCACCTAACCAAACCTACATGTACATATTAACTCAATCAATCACCTAACCAAACCTACATGTACATATTAACTCAATCAATCACCTAACCAAACCTACATGTACATATTACCTCAATCAATCACCTAACCAAACCTACATGTACATCTTACCTCAGTCAATCACCTAACCAAACCTACATGTACATATTAACTCAATCAATCACCTAACCAAACCTACATGTACATATTACCTCAATCAATCACCTAACCAAACCTACATGTACATATTAACTCAATCAATCACCTAACCAAACCTACATGTACATATTACCTCAATCATCAACCTAACCAAACCTACATGTACATATTAACTCAATCAATCACCTAACCAAACCTACATGTACATATTACCTCAATCAATCAATCACCTAACCAAACCTACATGTACATATTACCTAAATCAATCACCTAACCAAACCTACATGTACATATTACCTCAATCAATCACCTAACCAAACCTACATGTACATATTACCTCAATCAATCACCTAACCAAACCTACATGTACATATTACCTCAATCAATCACCTAACCAAACCTACATGTACATATTACCTCAATCAATCACCTAACCAAACCTACATGTACATATTACCTCAATCAATCACCTAACCAACCCTACATGTAGATATTACCTCAATCAATCACCTAACCAAACCTACATGTACATATTACCTCAATCAATCACCTAACCAAACCTACATGTACATATTACCTCAATCAATCTCCTCAATGACCTTGTACCCCAGTACACGGACTCGTTATCTTATATATAGCCTGTATATAGCCATGTTTTTGTTATTTTATTGTGTTACTATTTTCTTTTATCTATTTGTTAATTTTCTTACTTTTTAACTACATTGTTGGAAAGGGCTCGTAAGTAAGCGTTAAACGGTAAAGTCTGCACTTGTGTTCGGCTCATGTGACAAATAAGATTTGATTTGATTGATTTTAGATGGTAGCAGGATGAACAGGCCGTGGCTCTAGTGGCTGTTGTGTTGTCTGCAAACTTGATGATTGATTTGGAGACGTACGTGGCCTCGCAATCATGGTGAATAGGGAGTACAGGAGAGGGCTGAGCATGCACCAATGGTGGGCATCTTGAAGCAAGTGGGGACAACAGACTGGGATAGGGAGAGATTGAATATGCCTGTAAACACTCCAGCCAGCTGGTCTGCACATGCTCTGAAGACGCGGCTTAGGATGTTTTGTGCGAATGCTGCCATCTATCCATGGTTTTTGGTTTGGATAAGTTGTAATTGTCACAGTGGGAACAACATCCTCTATGCACTTCCTGAGGAACTCAGTCACAGAGTCAGTGTATACTTCAATACATATCCTAGTCTGCATGATCAAAACAATCTTGAAGCGTAGATTCCCATTGGTCAGACCAATGTTGAACAGTCCTTATCACGGGTGCTTCCTGTTTAAGTTTCTGCTTATAGGAGGGAAGGAGCAGAATGGAGGCGTGATCTGATTTGCCGAAGGGAGGGCGGGGGAGGGCCTTGTAGCCATACCGGAAGGGGAGTAGCAATGGCCAAGAGTGCTCGATGAATGCGTAGCACAGGAGATGTGTCGATAAAACTTCGGTAGCGTTTTCCTAAGATTTCCAGTAAATGCAGCCTCAGGATATGCTGTTTCCAGTTTGCACAAAGACAGTATGTGTGGGTGAGGGTGGCACAGGTGCTGTTGTACCAGACAGCCAGTCTGTACCACCTCCGGTAGCTGTTGGTGTAGGGGTGTGTAGGGGTGCCCTGTGGCATCTACATCCGGGACAGGCCACACACACACACACACACGGACACGGACACGGACACACAGATACACAGATACACACAGATACACACAAACCCTAATCTTACACACACAGCCACCAACCATATGAAAACAACCCAGGCAGACACCCCATTAGAACAACAGCTGTAATGTGACCCTTGATAAGGTCGGAGGATGTTTGAATCAAAATGGATGGCTGCTAGATATCATTTCTTTCAACAATAGATCATCAGAATCAACCACAAGTTATGACTGAAGGGACTTATGATAGAGACTGGAGACAGAAGCCTCTTTTAGTCTGCTGTCCTGTTCTAAGGTTACTTTAATTGGTTCCTGCCAGTATCATTGTCTCTCTGTTATTATGTCCATTAAAGAGCCTCGTTTAGAATACACTGAGGACAGTAATGACTACTAGTGAAATCAGGGAGAAACAGAATCTCTTATGTTTAAGTTTAAACTGCGTTGTTCCCACTAACGTTAAGTGTCTTGTGACAACAGTATGCTGAATGATGGAAGTGCCTCAGTTGATTTAAGATGAACTTCTAGTTGACTATGTGGTGTCCCAGTATCTCTCACCACAGCTCAGCACCAGGAGGTTTAGAATCTAGACAGACATACTTTTGGTGCTTAGACGTTTTGGTGCTTAGACATAGTTTAGGAGTGACTGTCGGTCAGACACCCTCTCCATCGAGACATTAAAACAACACAGACCTCCCTGATGGCACAGGAGATTTATCATCCTATATGTTTACCCCTCCCAGCCCCTCCTCCTCTCTAACTCCTCCTCCTCCCCAGCCCCTTCTCCTCTCTAACTCCTCCTCCTACCCTCACTCCCAAAGCTGACCTGGCCTGTATATCTGCCTTTTATCCGTCTTCCTCTGCTCCTTCAAATTTAGACAGCATAACCCACCTCCCTCACTCCCTCCTATATCCCATCTACCTCTTCCCCCACTGGACCCCAAAGTTGGGCGGCTTTATCCCCCACCCTCGCACCCTCCTACCCACCCCTCTCTCCCTCTTTCTCCCTCCCTAAAACCCTCCCCCTCTCTCCCCCTCTCCGTCCATCCCATCTCATCCCTCCGTCTCTTTGGCTCTCCTCTCTTTCATCCTAGTTCATGGGTAAATGTCAGATCTCATCATTAGCATCTGATACATATCAATGTGTTCCCCCAAAGGTCACCACTTAGCTGACATCACAGCAATAAAGTCCCTGGAGGCTGATATCTGCTCAATATTCAGGAGCTTTGAATGAGAAAGTAGTCGGCTCAACGAACATAGTTCACTTTTCCGTGTTGTTCTTGTTCGTCTCTGCCTTGTATCAGTGGCTAGTTTCCTGTCTCTGTTATATTAAGCTTGTAACCATGTAGTTTTCACTTCTTTTTCCACATCCCCCTCTTTCCTCTATTCTCTCTTTCTGTCTGTCTGTCTGTGGCTCCCTTTGTAAGCTAGCGGTTGTGTGTGTGTGTGTGTGTGTGTGTGTGTGTGTGTGTGTGTGTGTGTGTGTGTGTGTGTGTGTGTGTGTGCCAGCAGCTGTTGTTCCTGAGCTGCACCTGTTCTTGTCTCATCATGGTAGTGTTGGACGGACGCCAGATCTTACAAAGACCCACCCTGCCACTGGCAGCCTGACCCACTCCACCAAGTACGCACACACACACACACACACAACACACACACACACACCTCGGAGCCCACTTAGCCCACCAGGCTTCTTATGCACTCAGCTATTCCAAATATGAGGGTGACCAGTGAAAAGAGCTCGGCTGGTTGATATACAGGACAGGATACTACAGTTGACACTAGTGCTACTAGTATTGTTCCACAGGCATTGTTGTGGTACATTTTCTGCAAATAGTAGAATAATGATAGATAAATAGTTGAGTTCTTTTCAGAGTGAATCCCCATCACAGGAGTATCTCTCTGGTCTCTATGGAGGTTGACTGTTTACTGTGTCAGTGTAAATGTCACGGGGAACACTGCCACACCCCTGTCATAGACATACCATAATGATGACCCCCCATGGGTCAGTAACACCATCACCATGGCGATAGTTTCCATCACCACAACAGAGCATGGTGATCATTGCAGTAATAGTCCTGCTGCCTTGTGAAGTCATTTCTGCTGCACTAGAATATACTGTCTGAGGTTGAGGTGATTTGTTTGTGTCTCAATGATGTGTGGTGTGTGTGCGCGCGCCTGTGTGTGAGTGTGTGTCTAAATGATGTGTGTGTGTGTGTGTCATTTGAGGCTGTGAGACAGGGTTTGTTTTGCCAACCCAATGGCAAAGCACAACACAACGATCCTGTTAGTGTCCAAGGATTGACTGACACACACCACGCACACACACACGCTCACACACACATAAATCACAAACACACACACACACTCACACACACACACACACGCTCACACACACATACACCACGCACACACACACACATGCACACACACACGCTCACATACACACACGCTCACACACACATACACCACGCACACAAGCACACACGCACACACACACACACACACACACATAAACCACAAACACACTCACACACACACACACGCTCACACACACATACACCACGCACACACACACACACACACACACACACACACACACACACACACACACCACACACACACACACATTGACCTTCCTCTCTTCTCCATTTCACATTGCTCTTTTGGTTGTCTAGCTGTGTCCCCTTTATCGGGGTTTTCATACACAGCCAGTCCAGAATGTTGCTATAACGTGATTCTATGTGTGTTTCTCAAAATGCATACTACTGTGCTCCGAGCACGCCAATTGGAGCAAGGGAGGGTTGAGTATGAGTTCAAATCAAAGTAATGCGAAACGGAGCACGGAGGGCACTTCTCTAATACGTATTCTGTTTGTACAAATTTGAAGCATGCATCGATGCAAGCTTTCAATGGAAAGTATGCAATGAAATATGAAGCAACCATTAAAAAAATTAGCATCAAATGGTGGCCATTATTTGAGCTGAATCGAGAGAAAAAATACACTCGGAATGAAATGTTCCCCTTTTCATCTCATATGTTGCCTGGCTACAATATTTTTCTTGATATGTTAATAAAATAAATGCTGTGTTAATTTGGCATGTTTACCTGCCTACGTATCATAGATCGCAAGCCGTTATAAGTCAATAGGGCTAACTGGCTAGCTACTACTGTTAGCTAGCCAGATTGCCACGAATAATTGTTAGCTATCTACAGAAAGAAAGAATTGACATCCAACTTGCAAACATCAGTTTTAGTTCATTTTGCCAGTTAAACTATCCTAGTTAGCTACATTATTACGATTCACATATAGCTAGCTTATAGTTATGAAGTAAAACTTTTGCTTTGTGCAATATCTTGTTAGTCTCTATTGTTGCCATTGTTCTGGCTGGAAGAAGGTTCAGTGAATTGGGAGGTGCAGCGTGAGGTAATACAGTAGGGGGAGTGTTATCCACACTCTCGTCCTCACAAGACCGTACTCAAGAGATCGTCCTCGGAGAATGCTCTCGGATGCTCTCTAGGATGCATATTGAGAAACACGCTGCATGTTATATGTTCTATATGACACAATCAGTATGGGATGCCAGTTTGACTGAACCATTAGGATTCAGCGGTTCTCTCCCACCAACACTTTAATGTATATATTACATACCTACATCTGTATCACACACATCATTAATCATCCTGCTGTATCATATATACTACAGTGCCCCTTGACTTATTCCACATTTTGTTGTTACAGCCTGAATTCAAAAAAGGATTAAATAAAACAAAATCTCACCATCTACACACAATACCCCATACTGACAGTGAAAACATGTTTTTACACATTTTTTAAACTTCATTGAAAATGCAATACAGAAATATCTAATTTCCATAAGTATTCACACCCCTGAGTCAATACTTTGTAGAAGAACCTTTGGCAGCGATTACAGCTGTCTCCTGGAATGTACAATATTTGTACATTATACTTTTAAAATTATTCACACGCTGTCAAGTTGGTTGTTGATCATTGCAAGACAGCCTTTTTCAAGTCTTGCCGTAGATCTTCAAGCCAATTTAAGTCAAAACATAACTACGTCACTCAGGAACATTCGCTGTCGTCTTGGTAAGCAACTCCAGTGTATATTTGGCCTTGTGTTTTAGGTTATTGTCCTGCTGAAAGGTGAATTTGTCTTCCCGTGTCTGGTGGAAAGCAGACTGAACCAGGTTTTCCTCTCGGATGTTCCTGTGCTTAGCTCTATTCTGTTTCTTTTTATCCTTAAAATACTCCCTAGTCCTTGCTGATGACAAGCATACTCATAATATGATGCAGCCTACACCACACTTGAAAATATGAAGAGTTGTACTCAGTGCTGTGTTGTGTTGGATTTGCCCCAAACATAGTGCTTTGTATTCAGGACAAAAAGTTAATTTCTTTGCCACATGTTTTGCAGTATTACAAACAGAATGCATGTTTTAGAATATTTTTATTTTGTACAGGCTTCCTTCTTTTCACTCTGTCATTTAGGTTAGTATTGTGGAGTAACTACAATGTTGTTGATCCATCCTCAGCTTTATCATATCTCTGTAACTGTTTTTAAATCCCCATTGGCCTCATGGTGAAATCCCTGAGCAGTTTCCTTCCTCTCTGGCAACTGAGGGATGCGTTTCATTGATACACCTTCCAATGTGTAATTATATGCTCAAAGGGATATTCAGGGATATTCAGCATCTGATTTGTTATTTGTACACATCTACCAATCGGTGCCCTTCTTTGCGAGGCATTGTGTCACGGTTGTCGTAAGGAGAAGCGGACCAAAGTGCAGCGTGTGTGTCGTTCCACATTTTATTTACACTGTGAAACTATGCAATACATAAACATAAACTAAAGAACAAAACAAACCGTGACGCGGAGGTGAAACATACACTATTCAAAAAACAATCTCCCACAAACCCAGGTGGGGAAAAAAACCTACTTAAGTATGATCTCCAATTAGAGACAACGAGGACCAGCTGCCTCTAATTAGAGATCATCCCAAACAAAACCCCAACATAGAAATACAAAACTAGAACCTGACAACATAGAAATAGAAAACATAGAAGAAGAAAAAACCTGTCACGCCCTGACCTATTCTACCATAGAAAATAACTAACGGTTGTCGTCGGGAATGGAGGACCAAAACGCAGCAGGAATGTGGATGCTCATCTTGTATTTATTTTAAAATAAAGTGAACACCAAAATAACAAAAACGAAGAACTCACGAACAACAAAACAGTCTTGTCATGCTCGCACAGGCAAAACAAGAAACAATCTCCCACAACACTACACCAAACAATTACCCATATATAGGACTCTCAATCAGAGGCAACGAGAAAGACCTGCCTCCAATTGAGAGTCCAACCCCCCATAACCTACACATAGAAATACCACAAACCAGAAAGAACATAGAATACAAAACATAGAACATAGACCAAAACCCGGAAATAATAAATCAAACACCCTACTACAAAAATCACCACCCCGAACCACATAAACAAAATACCTCTGCCACGTCCTGACCAAACTACGATAACAAATAACCCTTATACTGGTC
This sequence comes from Salmo trutta, assembly GCF_901001165.1. Taxonomy (NCBI): domain Eukaryota; kingdom Metazoa; phylum Chordata; class Actinopteri; order Salmoniformes; family Salmonidae; genus Salmo; species Salmo trutta. Next base: position 2,002 of record NW_021822332.1, on the reverse strand, counting down.
AGGACGTGACAATAACATCTTTCTATGGTCAGGACATGACACATTGAAAACCTCACTGGTCTTTGTGGTTGAATCTGTGTTTGAAATGCATTACTCGATTGAGGGACCTTACAGATAATTGTATATGTGGGGTACAGATATTTTATTTTTATTTTTTATTTCACCTTTATTTAACAAAGTAGGCAAGTTGAGAACAAGTTCTCATTTACAACTGCGACCTGGCCAAGATAAAGCAAAGCAGTTCGACACATATAACAACACAGAATGGAGTAAACAAACATACAGTCAATAATACAGTAGAAAAATAAGTCTATATACATGTGAGCAAATGAGGTGAGATAAGGGAGATAAAGGCAATAAATAGGCCATGGTGGCGAAGTAAATACAATATAGCAATTAAAACACTGGAATGGTAGATTTGACAGTAGATGAGTGTGCAAAGTAGAAATACTGGGGCGCAAAGGAGCAAAATAAATAATACAGTAGGGGAAGTGGAGTTGTTTGGGCTATTTATAGATGGGCTATGTACAGGTATATGGGGTAGTCATTCAAAAATCTTATTATCCACTATTATGAACGAGGAATGAGTACATGCAACTTATGCGATTTGTTAAGCACATGTTTACTCCTGAACTTATTTAGGTTTCCCATAACAAAGGGGTTGAATACTTATTGACTCAAGACATTACAGCTCCAATTGTTTTATTGATTTCTGAAATGTTCTCGAAACAAAATTATATTTTGCCATTATATTTTGCCATTAATCTCAATTTAATGAATTTTAAATTCAGGATGTAACACAACAAAATTGCAAAAAAGTAAAGTGAAGGCACTGTTTGGATAAGTGGGACAGACAGTAATGCCACATTAACAGTTATCAGTGAGTAGGTCCATTTTGGAGCCAATGAGAGAGAGGCCTTATGAATAGTGACTGAGAAACACATGCAGGCACGCTCATACACATGTTCACACATAGGGAGAGATAGTAGAGACAGGATGCCCTGTGGGTGTTCAGATGCTGTTTGAGAGAGGGGGATGAAAGCAGGAAAGTCCGAGCAGTAGGCAGGCAGGGGAATGAAAACTCAGTTTGATGTCCAGAATACGACAGTAGGTATGGAGACAACAAGGGAAGGAGAGAAATAAAAAGTAACGAGAGAAGAAAATAAAGGGTTGAGGAGGGGATCCTGCTGGTTCCTTTCATAATGAGGGGCTCCCGCTCCTGCCGTGTGTGTGCGGCGTGTGTGTGTGCGGCGTGTGTGTGTGTGTGCGTGTGTGTTCATGTGTGTGCGTAAGCCAGTGCTATGTTAGAAGGATTTAGTCAGATGTACTCCCATTAACTGTTTAAACAGTATGTATGAGGGACTGTACCATGGAAAGCTTAAAACACTAAGCTCAATTGAGCTCCTGTACCATTGTGCATTATTTAACTAGGGGATTTGTGTTATCAATGTGACTTCCAGTATGGGCCTATGTCTTTGTGGAAGCTCTACTCTAGTTGTTCTAGCGCCACTCGTGTAGCTTATGTTGCTCATCAATCTAGTGAATGCTTAGTGTGTGTGTGTGTGTGTGTGTGGTGTGTGTGTGTGTGTGTGTGTGTGGTGTGGTGTGTGCTCCATGTCAGTCAGTGTGTCTGTGGGTCACAGTTGGAGCGTCTATTTCCCATCTGTTCGTCCCCCCCCCCCACACACACACACACACACACTTTCTCTTTGTTTTCTGTAAATCGGATTATCTACCCCACGTCAGTTAATGGACCCCCATGCAGCTAAACCCCCACTTCCCTCCCACATACACACCCCACCCACCCACTCACACAGACAGACCCCACTCCCCTCACACACACTAAAAACACCCACGCACACCCTTCACCCCCAAAACACACACACACACACACACACACACACACACACACACACACACACACCACACACACACACACACACACCACACACACACACACTCTTTGAGCTCCTGCTGTGGGATCAGATTGGTTCATGGAGTC
>NW_021822331.1:0-30614 GCF_901001165.1 Salmo trutta | reverse complement strand
TCTCTGTCTATCTCTTGTCCTAACCCCCTCTACCTCTCTCTCTCTTCTGTCTGTCTCTTGTCCGACCCCCTTACCTCTCTCTCTCTATGTCTATGATATTGTCTAACCCCCTCTACCTCGCTCTTCTGTCTTCTCTTGTCCTGGACCCCATCTACCTCTATCCTCTCTCTCTGTATTCTCTTGTTCATAACCCCCTCTACCTCTCTCTCTTTCCTCTCTGTCTTTCTCTTGTCCTGACCCCCTCTACCTCTCTCTCTCTCTGTCTATCTCTTGTCCTAACCCCCTCTACCTCTCTCTCTCTCTCTCTGTCTATCTCTTGTCCTAACCCCCTCTACCTCTCTCTCTCTCTCTGTCTTTCTCTTGTCCTGACCCCCTCTACCTCTCTCTCTCTCTCTCTCTGTCTTTCTCTTGTCCTAACTCCCTCTACCTCTCTCTCTTTCTCTCTCTGTCTATCTCTTGTCCTGACCCCCTCTACCTCTCTCTCTCTCTGTCTATCTCTTGTCCTAACCCCCTCTCTCTCTCTCTCTCTCTCTCTCTCTCTGTCTTTCTCTTGTCCTAACTCCCTCTACCTCTCTCTCTCTCCCTCCCCTCCTCCCTCCTCTTCGCTAACAACGTCAGGTCACGCTTCATGGTCGCTGCGTTTGAGTTATTTCTCATAAAATTGGAGTTTGAACCATCTTGTACTCTCTCCATCGCCTCTTATGCAGAACCTATGTTGCTAAAGCTGCATACACATTTAGTTGTCAGTCAGTCGCCCGGCCCACCTCTCATCTGGCTGTCACAGCTGCTGATGAGAAAAGTACCTAACCTCTATTCTCATAAAGAGGTCTGGGGGAATAACGCAGTCCCCATCAATCCAGACCCCATCAGCCTGACAGAGCCGTAATAACACAAATCACTGTGACTTTCAAATGCAAAGTGAAGGTATGCTTCTGCAGTCAGATTACATTGCACCATTTCACCATTTCAGTTCCCGGGTCCCCTTCATGTTTTTATAAAGCTTCCTGGATAAAATTAAATAAACGTTTGGATAAAATAAATGTTGTATAGCCAACGCTGAATGGCTATGTTTATATCTTCAAGGTAACTTGGGGTATCAACTTAGAGACAGGGAGGAAAATATCTGTCATACAGTGTGAACATTAGGATGTCTTCCCTTCCTTGTCGTACCATTTCTAAACAGCGTGGAAAATACATTATTGAAGTAAATAAGCAACGGGATGTCCTCGCTTTCAACGTTTTCTACCAATCCAACATCAGAAACCAGCTGAATCTATAGTATGTTTAATGATGCCAGCATGGTTTCCAGATTGCTTTGCCAAAGCCTATTTCTCAGGTTGTTTCCCAAATGGCAGCCTCTTCCCTGTGTAGTGCACTACTTTTGACCAGAGTTGGCACCCTATTCCCTATGTAGTGCACTTCTGTTGAGCAGGGCCCGTCAGTTACAGAGTGACATTCGGGACGCGGACTAAATGTGCCATGTGTTGCCTTAGTCTCTGTATTAAAAACGTGCGACGGCAGAATAATCACATTGTCCCACCTTTCTATGCCCAGAATGTGGAAAGCTGGAAGGCACCGCCAGACCGAGCCGTGCCAAGGCAACATGGATACGTCCAAAATACACATTTACACCCTCATTTGTCTGTTGGTTTTTCTCGGGATAAATATTATGTTAAAGAATGATGTTGCTGTATCTATTGTCAGCTGGTGACGTGTTATGGGTCCTAGACAGGTCTATTATCAGCTGGTGAAGTGTTATGGGTCCTAGACAGGTCTAATATCAGCTGGTGAAGTGTTATGGATCCTAGACAGGTCTAATATCAGCTGGTGAAGTGTTATGGGTTCTAGACAGGTCTAATATCAGCTGGTGAAGTGTTATGGGTCCTAGACAGGTCTAATATCAGCTGGTGAAGGGATGCAATAATCACTGTCACTCTCTTTGGCGTTAGGGTGGTGAGTACAGTGATGTTGATTGGCCGGTGTTGCCAGCCTCATAAGGCCAAACATCTGTAGCGTCTGTTGTTGGTTTAGTGAACGGCTCTCTGGCTCCGGACGGATACAGGAACATATGGTGTCAGGTCTGCACCTGCATTCAGACACTCTTCTCATCTGCTGAACGCCCAACACACTAATAAAGACACTCTTCTCATCTGCTGATGGCCAAACACACTAATAAAGACACCCTTCTCATCTGCTGATGGCCAAACACACTAATAAAGACACTCTTCTCATCTGCTGATGGCCAAACACACTAATAAAGACACCCTTCTCATCTGCTGATGGCCAAACACACTAATAAAGACACCCTTCTCATCTGCTGATGGCCAAACACACTAATAAAGACACTCTTCTCATCTGCTGATGACCAAACACACTAATAAAGACACTCTTCTCATCTGCTGATGGCCAAACACACAACATGGTGGAAACACTAATAAACACCGTCTGAAGGACTAATCTGGGTTTGGTGAATTCCAGTCGTTCGCTATGCCCGAATGCATGGTTCCAACTGTAAGGTTTGGTGGAGGAGGAATAATGGTCTGGGGCTGTTTTTCATGGTCTGGGTCCTTTAGTTTTAGTGAATGAAATCTTAATGCTATAGCATACAATGACATTCTAGACAATTCTGTGCTTCCAACTTTGTGGCAACAGTCTGAGAAAAGGCCCTTTCCTGTTTCAGCATGACAATGTCCACATGCACAAAGCCAGGCCCATACAGAAATGGTTTATCAAGATCGGTGTGGAAGAACTTGACTGGCCTGCACAGTGCCCTGACCTCAACCCCATCGAACAACTTTGGGATGAATTGGAATGCCGACTGCGAGCCAGGCCTAACCCCCCAGCATCAGTGCCCAACCACACTAATACTCTATTGGCTGAATGAAAGTCCCCGCAGCAATGTTCCAACATTTAGTGGAAAGCCTTCCCAGAAGAGTGGAGGCTGTTATAGCAGCAAAAGGGGGGGGGACCAACTCCATATTAATGTCCATGGTTTTGGAGTGAGATGTTTGACGAGCAGGTATCCACATCCTGTTGGTCATGTAGTGTACCTGGTAGAAACATGAAGTAGAGGAAGACCAGGGCTGGTATGATGTGCTGCACCTGCCCACGGTAAGCTAATCAACGAGTTTGTGACAGACCATAATACTGTAAGAATTGTAAACACTACCTGATTAGATTTGATTACAGTTACAGTGGCAGGGAACCACCGTCACCACACCATATGTTAAGCTGCTACGTTGGCAGGAGATATATGGAGCCAGTCCTGGCATTGTATACGATGAGCTTTCATTTAATGTCTCTTAGCTGTGAGTGGAAACATGAAGGATGTGACATGAAGGATATATTTTGCTAGTTAGAGTACAACTATAGTCACTGGCCAGAATTCAATCACGGAAAATAAGATATTTCTGTATAATTGGGGATATCTCGGCCTGTGTGATATCCCAGCCGTCCGTCCGTCCGTCCTAAGGTTGCATAATTGCATAACTTTCCATAAAATTCCCAGGTTTTCCAAAACAATTCTGGTTGGAAGATTCCTGGAAACACAAGAAGAGAAACAGGAAATCCTTCAACCGGGATTTCTGGAAAACCTGGGAATTTTGGGGAAAGTTACTGGAATTTTGCAACCCTAATTCATCCGTCTGCCTATCCATCAGTCCCTCCATCAGTCCCTCCGTCTGCCTATCCATCAGTCCCTCCATCAGTCCCTCCGTCTGTCTATCCATCAGTCCCTCCATCAGTCCCTCCGTCTGTCTATCCATTAGTCCTCCATCAGTCCCTCCGTCTGTCTATCCATCAGTCCCTCCATCAGTCCCTCCATCAGTCCCTCCGTCTGTCTATCCATTAGTCCTCCATCAGTCCCTCCGTCTGTCTATCCATCAGTCCCTCCATCAGTCCCTCCATCAGTCCCTCCATCAGTCCCTCCGTCTGTCTATCCATCAGTCCCTCCATCATTCCCTCCATCAGTCCCTCCGTCTGTCTATCCATCAGTCCCTCCATCAGTCCCTCCATCAGTCCCTCCGTCTGTCTATCCATCAGTCCCTCCATCAGTCCCTCCATCAGTCCCTCCATCAGTCCCTCCGTCTGTCTATCCATCAGTCCCTCCATCAGTCCCTCCATTAGTCCCTCCATCAGTCCCTCCATCAGTCCCTCCGTCTGTCTAGCCATCAGTCCCTCCATAAGTCCCTCCGTCTGTCTATCCATCAGTCCCTCCATCAGTCCCTCCATCAGTCCCTCCGTCTGTCTATCCATCAGTCCCTCCATTAGTCCCTCCATCAGTCCCTCCATCAGTCCGTCCATCAGTCCCTCCGTCTGTCTAGCCATCAGTCCCTCCATCAGTCCCTCCATCAGTCCCTCCATCAGTCCCTCCGTCTGTCTATCCATCAGTCCCTCCATCAGTCCCTCCGTCTGTCTATCCATCAGTCCCTCCATTAGTCCCTCCATCAGTCCCTCCATCAGTCCCTCCGTCTGTCTAGCCATCAGTCCCTCCATCAGTCCCTCCATCAGTCCCTCCATTAGTCCCTTCATCAGTCCCTCCATCAGTCCCTCCGTCTGTCTATCCATCAGTCCCTCCATCAGTCCCTCCGTCTGTCTATCCATCAGTCCCTCCATCAGTCCCTCCATCAGTTCCTCCATCAGTCCCTCCGTCTGTCTATCCATCAGTCCCTCCATCAGTCCCTCCATCAGTCCCTCCATCAGTCCCTCCATCAGTCCCTCCGTCTGTCTATCCATCAGTCCCTCCATCAGTCCCTCCATCAGTCCCTCCATCAGTCCCTCCGTCTGTCTATCCATCAGTCCCTCCATCAGTCCCTCCATTAGTCCCTCCATCAGTCTGTCCATCAGTCCCTCCATAAGTCTCTCCGTCTGTCTATCCATCAGTCCCTCCATCAGTCTGTCCATCTGCGTCCAGCAGCAGCAGTCCTCCTGGGCGTCTCCAGACATCATGACTCCAGTTTCTGGTACAGCCAGTCACACACACACAGTCACTTCACTCTGCTCATCTTTGTAACTGTTCTCTCCCAAACCCAATGTAGGCACAGCATCCCTCTCTTCACACACCCCCAGCATCAGCCCCTCTACACACTGTAACTAAGCAGAGCCACACACACACACACACGCACGCACGCACGCACGCACGCACGCACGCACACACACACACACACACACACACACACACACACACACACACACACACACACTCACACACACACACACACACACACACACACACACACACACAGACACACACACACCACCACCAGCACCAAGGGGACTCTCTGTAAACCAAGGGGCCATCTGTGGATAGTGAGGGTTGTGTGACTCTCTGTAAACCATCTGTGGATAGTGAGGGTTGTGTGACTCTCTGTAAACCATCTGTGGATAGTGAGGGTTGTGTGACTCTCTATAAACCATCTGTGGATAGTGAGGGTTGTGTGTCTCTGCCTCTGCTCCAGATGTAACATTGAGTCAAGGTTGGTGGGAACGAGGGCATTGGTAAATCTGGAGGGGTTTGTGGGATGGAGAGGTTCAGAGGGGCCAATGGGGAGGAAGTAGAGAGAGGGAGGGAGACCAATGGGGAGGAAGTAGAGAGAGGGAGAGAGACCAATGTAAAAACAACCCATATTGTTGAGGGGAGGCGAAGGAGAGGAGAAGGGAGGAGAGGAGAGGGGAGGGGAGGTCAGCCAACCGGCTGGTCAGGGGAGGGCACAGCCATATGGGAGGGGAAGCAGCTGATGTAGGAAGTATCAATATTCAGCCCTACTCTTCTCAGAGCCAGACACACACTGCTTGTGTGTGTGTGTGTGAGAGAGAGAGAGAGAGAGAGAGAGAGAGAGAGAGAGAGAGAGGGCACCTTGGCTGGGCTTGTCGTCACCACCGGGACAAACACTGTCAAACCCTCTCATTTACAGCAACTCATTAGTTAGAGTGGTGGTGAGGGGAGGAGAGGAGGAGGGGAGGAGAGGAGGAGGGGAGGAGAGGAGGGAGGAGGTTCAGCTTGTTCATACTCACCTCCCAGTCCCTGAGTGGTGGTGAGAGTAGGAGGGGAGGAGGGGAGGAGAGGAGGAGATGAGGGAGGAGGTTCAGCTTGTTCATACTCACCTCCCAGTCCCTGAGTGGTGGTGAGGGGAGGAGGGGAGGAGGGGAGGAGGGGAGGAGAGGAGGAGGGGAGGAGAGGAGAGGAGGTTCAGCTTGTTCATACTCACCTCCCAGTCCCTGAGTGGTGGTGAGGGGAGGAGGGGAGGAGGAGAGGAGGAGGGGAGGAGGTTCAGCTTGTCCGTACTCACCTCCCAGTCCCTGAGGGACAGACTGGGACCAGAAATCCCACCGTGTTGTGGGTGTGTTGTGGGCGTGTTGTGGGCGTGTTGTGGGCGTGTTGTGGGCGTGTTGTGGGCGTGTTGTGGGTGTGTTGTTGATCAGCTACTGGGCGAGAGGGCGACAGTGGGGTGAGATAGAGACAGGTTGTGTCAAGGGGCAGTAGGTTGGATTTGAACCGATGTCGACACTGTAGACGTGTGTTCCTGAAGGCTGTGGCATCACCTCTACAGACCAGCCAGGCCACAGGCTTTTCAACACTACTGCATTTTGCCAAGTAATAATCATTCGGCACGAAAATAACCTAATTTAGACTGGCCTACTGTGCTAAAGATGGACCAGCCCGTCTGGAATTTGCCCAAATTGCCCTATTGCCAGTCTGTTCAGTCCTTTATACAGCAGGAAGATCTGGGATGTGTTTACTGTTCTGTTGTCACTAATTTACCAACGCCTGTTGTAACATAAATATACCTTTTATGTTCCGTGAGATATTAAGAGATTGGAGTGGTTTGATGTAAACATCTGTTGTTTCCATTTGATAAAGTTACTTTCTGACAAATACTACTGAGCCCTATGGGCCCTGGTCTAAAGTAGTGCACTATATAGGGAATAGGGTGCCATAGGGCCCTGGTCTAAAGTAGTGTACTACATAGGGAATAGGGTGCCATAGGGCCCTGTTCTAAAGTAGTGTACTATATAGGGAATAGGGTGCCATAGGGCCCTGTTCTAAAGTAGTGTACTATATATAGGAAATAGGGTGTCATAGGGCCCTGATCTAAAGTAGTGCACTATATAGGGAATAGGGTGTCATTGTGGACTCACACACTAGGTTATCTGTGTGTGTTGCTGAGTGCTGCAGGTGTTTTGTTATAGGGAATAGGGTGTCATTGTGGACTCACACACTAGGTTATCTGTGTTTGTTGCTGAGTGCTGCAGGTGTTCTGTTATAGGGAATAGGGTGTCATTGTGGACTCACTAGGTTATCTGTGTTTGTTGCTGAGTGCTGCAGGTGTTTTGTTATAGGGAATAGGGTGTCATTGTGGACTCACTAGGTTATCTGTGTGTGTTGCTGAGTGCTGCAGGTGTTTTGTTATAGGGAATAGGGTGTCATTGTGGACTCACTAGGTTATCTGTGTGTGTTGCTGAGTGCTGCAGGTGTTTTGTTATAGGGAATAGGGTGTCATTGTGGACTCACTAGGTTATCTGTGTGTGTTGCTGAGTGCTGCAGGTGTTTTGTTATAGGGAATAGGGTGTCATTGTGGACTCACTAGGTTATCTGTGTGTGTTGCTGAGTGCTGCAGGTGTTTTGTTCTCCTTTGTTCTGCATCATAGAAATGAACATCAGTTGATGTTTTTCCTCCAGGTTCTTCATGAAGAGTCAGAAATGCATCTGCTGGTTATAGCTAGGGCACTATGTGCCTACATAGAGTAAGATTCCCAAATGGCACCCTATTCCCTATATAGTTTCATATGGCACCCTATTCCCTATATAGTTTCATATGGCACCTTATTCCCTATATAGTTTCATATGGCACCCTATTCCCTATATAGTTTCATATGGCACCCTATACCCTATATAGTTTCATATGGCACCTTATTCCCTATATAGTTTCATATGGCACCTTATTCCCTATATAGTTTCATTTGGCACCCTATACCCTATATAGTTCCAAATGGCACCCTATTCCCTATATAGTTTCATATGGCACCCTATACCCTATATAGTTTCATATGGCACCTTATTCCCTATATAGTTTCATATGGCACCTTATTCCCTATATAGTTTCATTTGGCACCCTATACCCTATATAGTTCCAAATGGCACCCTATTCCCTATATAGTTTCATTTGGCACCCTACTCCCTATATAGTTTCATATGGCACCCTATACCCTATATAGTTTCATATGGCACCTTATTCCCTATATAGTCCCAAATGGCACCCTATTCCCTATATAGTTGCTATGGGCCCTGGTCATAGGTAGTGCACTATGTAGGGAGTAAGGTGCCATTTGAGATGCAGACAAAGTGTGATATTGTCGTTCAATTTATGCCAGATTCCAGTTTTTATTTCCATTGGTCGGGATTAGAGATGCCTTTATTCTGAAGGTAATGTTTTCTGGTGCCTCAAGAATTACCAACAAAAACATGAATATCTGATCAGCAGAGAACAAAACATTAATATCCAATCAGCAGAGAACAAAACATGAATATCTGATCAGCAGAGAACAAAACATTAATATCTGATCAGCAGAGAACAAAACATTAATATCTGATCAGCAGAGAACAAAACATTAATATCCGATCAGCAGAGAACAAAACATTAAGTTAGAGCAGCTAGTGTTTTAGTAAATGTTGAGACTGTGTGTTGGTGACTAACGGTCTCCTCTCTCTCTCTGTCAGAAGAGCAGCTAGTGTTTGAGTAAATGTTGAGACTGTGTGTTGGTGACTAACGGTCTCCTCTCTCTCTCTGTCAGAAGAGCAGCTAGTGTTTTAGTAAATGTTGAGACTGTGTGTTGGTGACTAACGGTCTCCTCTCTCTCTCTGTCAGAAGAGCAGCTAGTGTTTGAGTAAATGTTGAGACTGTGTGTTGGTGACTAACGGTCTCCTCTCTCTCTGTCAGAAGAGCAGCTAGTGTTTGAGTAAATGTTGAGACTGTGTGTTGGTGACTAACGGTCTCCTCTCTCTGTCAGAAGAGCAGCTAGTGTTTGAGTAAATGTTGAGACTGTGTGTTGGTGACTAACGGTCTCCTCTCTCTCTCTGTCAGAAGAGCAGCTAGTGTTTGAGTAAATGTTGAGACTGTGTGTTGGTGACTAACGGTCTCCTCTCTCTCTCTGTCAGAAGAGCAGCTAGTGTTTGAGTAAATGTTGAGACTGTGTGTTGGTGACTAACGGTCTCCTCTCTCTCTGTCAGAAGAGCAGCTAGTGTTTGAGTAAATGTTGAGACTGTGTGTTGGTGACTAACGGTCTCCTCTCTCTGTCAGAAGAGCAGCTAGTGTTTGAGTAAATGTTGAGACTGTGTGTTGGTGACTAACGGTCTCCTCTCTCTCTCTGTCAGAAGAGCAGCTAGTGTTTGAGTAAATGTTGAGACTGTGTGTTGGTGACTAACGGTCTCCTCTCTCTCTCTGTCAGAAGAGCAGCTAGTGTTTGAGTAAATGTTGAGACTGTGTGTTGGTGACTAACGGTCTCCTCTCTCTCTCTGTCAGAAGAGCAGCTAGTGTTTGAGTAAATGTTGAGACTGTGTGTTGGTGACTAACGGTCTCCTCTCTCTGTCAGAAGAGCAGCTAGTGTTTGAGTAAATGTTGAGACTGTGTGTTGGTGACTAACGGTCTCCTCTCTCTCTCTGTCAGAAGAGCAGCTAGTGTTTGAGTAAATGTTGAGACTGTGTGTTGGTGACTAACGGTCTCCTCTCTCTCTGTCAGAAGAGCAGCTAGTGTTTGAGTAAATGTTGAGACTGTGTGTTGGTGACTAACGGTCTCCTCTCTCTCTCTGTCAGAAGAGCAGCTAGTGTTTGAGTAAATGTTGTGACTGTGTGTTGGTGACTAACGGTCTCCTCTCTCTCTCTGTCAGAAGAGCAGCTAGTGTTTGAGTAAATGTTGAGACTGTGTGTTGGTGACTAACGGTCTCCTCTCTCTCTCTGTCAGAAGAGCAGCTAGTGTTTGAGTAAATGTTGAGACTGTGTGTTGGTGACTAACGGTCTCCTCTCTCTCTCTGTCAGAAGAGCAGCTAGTGTTTGAGTAAATGTTGAGACTGTGTGTTGGTGACTAACGGTCTCCTCTCTCTCTCTGTCAGAAGAGCAGCTAGTGTTTGAGTAAATGTTGAGACTGTGTGTTGGTGACTAACGGTCTCCTCTCTCTGTCAGAAGAGCAGCTAGTGTTTGAGTAAATGTTGAGACTGTGTGTTGGTGACTAACGGTCTCCTCTCTCTGTCAGAAGAGCAGCTAGTGTTTGAGTAAATGTTGAGACTGTGTGTTGGTGACTAACGGTCTCCTCTCTCTGTCAGAAGAGCAGCTAGTGTTTGAGTAAATGTTGAGACTGTGTGTTGGTGACTAACGGTCTCCTCTCTCTGTCAGAAGAGCAGCTAGTGTTTGAGTAAATGTTGAGACTGTGTGTTGGTGACTAACGGTCTCCTCTCTCTGTCAGAAGAGCAGCTAGTGTTTGAGTAAATGTTGTGACTGTGTGTTGGTGACTAACGGTCTCCTCTCTCTCTCTGTCAGAAGAGCAGCTAGTGTTTGAGTAAATGTTGAGACTGTGTGTTGGTGACTAACGGTCTCCTCTCTCTCTCTGTCAGAAGAGCAGCTAGTGTTTGAGTAAATGTTGAGACTGTGTGTTGGTGACTAACGGTCTCCTCTCTCTCTCTCTGTCAGAAGAGCAGCTAGTGTTTGAGTAAATGTTGTGACTGTGTGTTGGTGACTAACGGTCTCCTCTCTCTCTCTGTCAGAAGAGCAGCTAGTGTTTGAGTAAATGTTGAGACTGTGTGTTGGTGACTAACGGTCTCCTCTCTCTCTCTGTCAGAAGAGCAGCTAGTGTTTGAGTAAATGTTGAGACTGTGTGTTGGTGACTAACGGTCTCCTCTCTCTGTCAGAAGAGCAGCTAGTGTTTTAGTAAATGTTGAGACTGTGTGTTGGTGACTAACGGTCTCCTCTCTCTCTCTGTCAGAAGAGCAGCTAGTGTTTGAGTAAATGTTGTGACTGTGTGTTGGTGACTAACGGTCTCCTCTCTCTCTCTGTCAGAAGAGCAGCTAGTGTTTGAGTAAATGTTGAGACTGTGTGTTGGTGACTAACGGTCTCCTCTCTCTCTCTCTGTCAGAAGAGCAGCTAGTGTTTGAGTAAATGTTGAGACTGTGTGTTGGTGACTAACGGTCTCCTCTCTCTCTCTGTCAGAAGAGCAGCTAGTGTTTGAGTAAATGTTGAGACTGTGTGTTGGTGACTAACGGTCTCCTCTCTCTGTCAGAAGAGCAGCTAGTGTTTGAGTAAATGTTGAGACTGTGTGTTGGTGACTAACGGTCTCCTCTCTCTGTCAGAAGAGCAGCTAGTGTTTGAGTAAATGTTGTGACTGTGTGTTGGTGACTAACGGTCTCCTCTCTCTCTCTGTCAGAAGAGCAGCTAGTGTTTGAGTAAATGTTGAGACTGTGTGTTGGTGACTAACGGTCTCCTCTCTCTCTCTGTCAGAAGAGCAGCTAGTGTTTGAGTAAATGTTGAGACTGTGTGTTGGTGACTAACGGTCTCCTCTCTGTCAGAAGAGCAGCTAGTGTTTGAGTAAATGTTGAGACTGTGTGTTGGTGACTAACGGTCTCCTCTCTCTGTCAGAAGAGCAGCTAGTGTTTGAGTAAATGTTGAGACTGTGTGTTGGTGACTAACGGTCTCCTCTCTCTGTCAGAAGAGCAGCTAGTGTTTGAGTAAATGTTGTGACTGTGTGTTGGTGACTAACGGTCTCCTCTCTCTCTCTGTCAGAAGAGCAGCTAGTGTTTGAGTAAATGTTGAGACTGTGTGTTGGTGACTAACGGTCTCCTCTCTCTCTCTGTCAGAAGAGCAGCTAGTGTTTTAGTAAATGTTGAGACTGTGTGTTGGTGACTAACGGTCTCCTCTCTGTCAGAAGAGCAGCTAGTGTTTGAGTAAATGTTGTGACTGTGTGTTGGTGACTAACGGTCTCCTCTCTGTCAGAAGAGCAGCTAGTGTTTGAGTAAATGTTGTGACTGTGTGTTGGTGACTAACGGTCTCCTCTCTCTCTCTGTCAGAAGAGCAGCTAGTGTTTGAGTAAATGTTGAGACTGTGTGTTGGTGACTAACGGTCTCCTCTCTCTGTCAGAAGAGCAGCTAGTGTTTGAGTAAATGTTGAGACTGTGTGTTGGTGACTAACGGTCTCCTCTCTCTGTCAGAAGAGCAGCTAGTGTTTGAGTAAATGTTGAGACTGTGTGTTGGTGACTAACGGTCTCCTCTCTCTGTCAGAAGAGCAGCTAGTGTTTGAGTAAATGTTGTGACTGTGTGTTGGTGACTAACGGTCTCCTCTCTCTCGCTGTCAGAGGAGCAGAGTGTGTTTTGTCACAAAGATATATTGTCGGCGGAGAAAAAGTTTTGCCGGTTGTTCGGATTTTATATCACCCGTTTTGATGGACGATTATAGGGAAGGAGGAAGAGCTTTTCAAGCCATTACTCGAGGCCTCGTCAATTTAAGCCTAAGCAGTTTCAACGTTTGTGTTTACTAATTCTCCTGGTGATATAAAAAGGGGGACAGGAAATGTCATCCTACAGCAGCCATAAAGAGGACGAGGGGGATGAGGGAGGAGAGAGGGAGGAGTAGAGGGAGGGGAGAGGGATGAGGGTGGAGAGGGAGGGGAGAGTGATGAGGGTGGAGAAGGGGGGAGAGAGGGAGGAGAGAGGGAGGAGTAGAGGGAGGAGAGAGGGATGAGGGTGGAGAGGGATGAGGGAGGAGAGGGGTGAGGGAGGAGAGAAGGAGGAGTAGAGGAGAGGAGAGGGAGGAGAGAGGGAGAATGGAGGAGAGAAGGAGGAGTAGACGAGAGGGAGGAGAGAAGGAGGAGAGAGGGAGAAGAGGAGAGAGCGGGAGAAGGGAGGAGAGAGAGGGAGAAGGGAGGAGAGGGAGGAGAGAGGGAGAAGGGAGGAGAGGAAGGAGAGAGGGAGATGGGAGGCGAGGGAGGAGAGAGGGAGAAGGGAGGAGAGGAAGGAGAGAGAGAGAAGGGAGGAGAGAGGGAGAAGGGTTGTTTTTTCATCTCTCTCTCTCTCTCCCCATGCTGCATATGTAATGGTGTCAGAGGAAAGACACACAGCTACCGTCTGGTTCTATGAACCTGAAACAGGGACCTGGATTGTATAAACTGCACACGCACACAGACACACACACACACACACACATACACAGACACACACACACATACAGTGTAGCATCTGAGCTAATGCAGCTGGGCTAAAGTAAACACTTGTTTAAGTATTCTGGTTGCGTCAACAACATCTCATTCTAATTCTGCTCTCTCCTATGTACAGGACCCTGGTAGAATACTAATCTAGGATTTGGTTTTGGATGGTTACTTTCCTTTCCTCCACCTCAAACAGTTGCTGTTTCTCTCTCTCTCTCTCTCTCTCTTTCTTTTTCTTTCTCTCTCTCTCAGTCTCTCTCCATTTCAGCAGATACACAAAGACTGATCTCTCCAGATTGCTGTTGTTGATACCCTCACTGATTAGATTTCATATCTCGTCTCAAATTCTTGTCTCTCGGTTAGGTTCGGCCTATGGCCATTAGAATGTTGTTTAACTACAGTAGGTTCAGTTAGGTTCAGCCTATGGCCATTAGAATGTTGTTTAACTACAGTAGGTTCAGTTAGGTTCAGCCTATGGTCATTAGAATGTTGTTTAACTACAGTAGGTTCAGTTAGGTTCAGCCTATGGCCATTAGAATGTTGTTTAACTACAGTAGGTTCAGTTAGGTTCAGCCTATGGCCATTAGAATGTTGTTTAACTACAGTAGGTTCAGTTAGGTTCAGCCTATGGCCATTAGAATGTTGTTTAACTAGGTTCAGTTAGGTTCAGCCTATGGCCATTAGAATGTTGTTTAACTAGGTTCAGTTAGGTTCAGCCTATGGTCATTATAATGTTGTTTAACTAGGTTCAGTTAGGTTCAGCCTATGGTCATTATAATGTTGTTTAACTAGGTTCAGTTAGGTTCAGCCTATGGCCATTAGAACGTTGTTTAGCTGGTGGGATTGTAGCCCTGGACTCTTGACCTTCCAAAACACATAAAAAATCCATCAATTCAAAACCGGAAAAATCCAGATTTCAGCATAACATTTTCTAGTCCAATCACTGACAATGTATCACATGAACAGAACCTCTTAAGGATCCGCCTCTTTTTTCAATTTTCACCTAAAATGACATACCCAAATCTAACTGCCTGTAGCTCAGGCCCTGAAGCAAGGAGAGGCACATTCTTGATACCATTTGAAAGGAAGCACTTTGAAGTTTGTGGAAATGGGAAATGAATGTTGGAGAATATAACAAATTTGATCAAATACAAATAAAAAAAAATGTATTTTTGTTGTATTTTTTGGTACCGTCATCTTTGAAATGCAAGAGAAAGGCTATAATGTATTATTACAGACCAGGTGCAATATGTGCAACGTTTTAGACTGATCCAATGAACCATTGCATTTCTGTTCAAAATGTTGTATCAAGACTGGCCAAATGTGCCTAATTGGTATATTAATACATTTTCAAGTTCATAACTGTGCACTCTCCTCAAACAATGGTATTTCTTCACTGTAATAGCTACTGTAAACTGGACAGCGCAGTTAGATTAACAAGAATTTAAGCTTTCTGCCCATATCAGAGCTGTCTATGTCCTGGGAAATGTTCTTGTTACTTACAACCTCATGCTATTCGCATTAGCCTACGTTAGCTCAACCGTCCCGAGGGGACCCACCAATCCTGTAGAGCTTAATTCACTGTTAATTCAACGAATACAGAGATAAAGAAAGAAAACTTTAACTCAGATGGTTTTCTTTATGATGTTGACTTTGAGATGAAGTACACAGGCATAAACAACACAGAGCTAACACCAAAAGTTGCGGACATAAACAACACAGAACTAACACCAAGAGTCTCTGATATAAACAACACAGAGCTAACACCAAGAGTCTCAGACATAAACAACACAGAGCTAACACCAAGAGTCTCTGATATAAACAACACAGAGCTAACACCAAGAGACTCTGATATAAACAACACAGAGCTAACACCAAGAGACTCTGATATAAACAACACAGAGCTAACACCAAGAGTCTCTGATATAAACAACACAGAGCTAACACCAAGAGACTCTGATATAAACAACACAGAGCTAACACCAAGAGTCTCTGATATAAACAACACAGAGCTAACACCAAGAGACTCTGATATAAACAACACAGAGCTAACACCAAGAGACTGACTTAAACAACACAGAGCTAACACCAAGAGACTGACTTAAACAACACAGAGCTAACACCAAGAGTCTCTGATATAAACAACACAGAGCTAACACCAAGAGTCTCTGATATAAACAACACAGAGCTAACACCAACAGTCTCTGACATAAACAACACAGAGCTAACACCAAGAGTCTCTGATATAAACAACACAGAGCTAACACCAAGAGTCTCTGATATAAACAACACAGAGCTAACACCAAGAGACTCTGATATAAACAACACAGAGCTAACACCAAGAGTCTCTGATATAAACACAGAGCTAACACCAAGAGTCTCTGATATAAACAACACAGAGCTAACACCAAGAGTCTCTGATATAAACACAGAGCTAACACCAAGAGTCTCTGATATAAACAACACAGAGCTAACACCAAGAGTCTCTGATATAAACAACACAGAGCTAACACCAAGAGTCTCTGATATAAACAACACAGAGCTAACACCAAGAGTCTCTGATATAAACAACACAGAGCTAACACCAAGAGTCTCTGACATAAACAACACAGAGCTAACACCAAGAGTCTCAAACATGAACAACACAGAGCTAACACCAAGAGTCTCTGATATAAACAACACAGAGCTAACACCAAGAGTCTCTGATATAAACAACACAGAGCTAACACCAAGAGTCCCTGATATAAACAACACAGAGCTAACACCAAGAGTCTCTGATATAAACAAACAGAGCTAACACCAAGAGTCTCTGATATAAACAACACAGAGCTAACACCAAGAGACTGATTTAAACAACACAGAGCTAACACCTAGAGTCTCTGATATAAACAACACAGAGCTAACACCAACAGTCTCTGATATAAACAACACAGAGCTAACACCAAGATTCTCTGATATAAACAACACAGAGCTAACACCAAGAGTCTCTGATATAAACAACACAGAGCTAACACCAAGAGTCTCTGATATAAACAACACAGAGCTAACACCAAGAGTCTCTGACATAAACAACACAGAGCTAACACCAATAGTCTCTGATATAAACACAGAGCTAACACCAAGAGTCTCTGATATAAACACAGAGCTAACACCAAGAGTCTCTGATATAAACAACACAGAGCTAACACCTAGAGTCTCTGATATAAACAACACAGAGCTAACACCTAGAGTCTCTGATATAAACAACACAGAGCTAACACCAAGAGTCTCTGATATAAACACAGAGCTAACACCAAGAGTCTCTGATATAAACAACACAGAGCTAACACCAAGAGTCTCTGATATAAACAACACAGAGCTAACACCAAGAGTCTCTGACATAAACAACACAGAGCTAACACCAATAGTCTCTGATATAAACACAGAGCTAACACCAAGAGTCTCTGATATAAACACAGAGCTAACACCAAGAGTCTCTGATATAAACAACACAGAGCTAACACCTAGAGTCTCTGATATAAACAACACAGAGCTAACACCTAGAGTCTCTGATATAAACAACACAGAGCTAACACCAAGAGTCTCTGATATAAACAACACAGAGCTAACACCAAGAGTCTCTGATATAAACACAGAGCTAACACCTAGAGTCTCTGATATAAACAACACAGAGCTAACACCTAGAGTCTCTGATATAAACAACACAGAGCTAACACCTAGAGTCTCTGATATAAACAACACAGAGCTAACACCAAGAGTCTCTGATATAAACACAGAGCTAACACCTAGAGTCTCTGACATAAACAACACAGAGCTAACACCAAGAGTCTCTGATATGAACACAGAGCTAACACCAAGAGTCTCTGACATAAACAACACAGAGCTAACACCAAGAGTCTCTGACATAAACAACACAGAGCTAACACCAAGAGTCTCTGATATAAACACAGAGCTAACACCAAGAGTCTCTGACATAAACAACACAGAGCTAACACCTAGAGTCTCTGATATAAACAACACAGAGCTAACACCTAGAGTCTCTGATATAAACAACACAGAGCTAACACCTAGAGTCTCTGATATAAACAACACAGAGCTAACACCTAGAGTCTCTGATATAAACAACACAGAGCTAACACCTAGAGTCTCTGATATAAACAACACAGAGCTAACACCAAGAGTCTCTGATATAAACAACACAGAGCTAACACCAAGAGTCTCTGATATAAACACAGAGCTAACACCAAGAGACTCTGATATAAACAACACAGAGCTAACACCAAGAGTCTCTGACATAAACAACACAGAGCTAACACCAAGAGTCTCTGATATAAACACAGAACTAACACCAATAATCTCAGACATGAACAACACAGAGCTAACACCTAGAGTCTCAGACACTAATTGGGAAGAGTCGGTGGATGAAAAATGGCAGCCGTTGCAGTCTAATTAGACAGCTTTATACATCCCTTTCATCAGATGATTATCCATCAGTTGTGCAATGCATCGGCTCTCTGAAAAGGTCACAATAAATTCACAATTGATTAGCTTTTTCCTTTCTACTATAAGAAACATACCCAGACGTTACCTAGTCTCTTCAGGACTGTAAACAACATAACCAGTCTAGTGAACTAGTCTCTTCAGGACTGTAAACAACATAACCAGTCTAGTGAACTAGTCTCTTCAGGACTGTAAACAACATAACCAGTCTAGTGAACTAGTCTCTTCAGGACTGTAAACAACATAACCAGTCTAGTGAACTAGTCTCTTCAGGACTGTAAACAACATAACCAGTCTAGTGAACTAGTCTCTTCAGGACTGTAAACAACATAACCAGTCTAGTGAACTAGTCTCTTCAGGACTGTAAACAACATAACCAGTCTAGTGAACTAGTCTCTTCAGGACTGTAAACAACATAACCAGTCTAGTGAACTAGTCTCTTCAGGACTGTAAACAACATAACCAGTCTAGTGAACTAGTCTCTTCAGGACTGTAAACAACATAACCAGTCTAGTGAACTAGTCTCTTCAGGACTGTAAACAACATAACCAGTCTAGTGAACTAGTCTCTTCAGGACTGTAAACAACATAACCAGTCTAGTGAACTAGTCTCTTCAGGACTGTAAACAACATAACCAGTCTAGTGAACTAGTCTCTTCAGGACTGTAAACAACATAACCAGTCTAGTGAACTAGTCTCTTCAGGACTGTAAACAACATAACCAGTCTAGTGAACTAGTCTCTTCAGGACTGTAAACAACATAACCAGTCTAGTGAACTAGTCTCTTCAGGACTGTAAACAACATAAACCAGTCTAGTGAACTAGTCTCTTCAGGACTGTAAACAACATAACCAGTCTAGTGAACTAGTCTCTTCAGGACTGTAAACAACATAACCAGTCTAGTGAACTAGTCTCTTAGCCTGTTAAACAACATAACCAGTCTAGTGAACTAGTCTCTTCAGGACTGTAAACAACATAACCAGTCTAGTGAACTAGTCTCTTCAGGACTGTAAACAACATAACCAGTCTAGTGAACTAGTCTCTTCAGGACTGTAAACAACATAACCAGTCTAGTGAACTAGTCTCTTCAGGACTGTAAACAACATAACCCATCTAGTGAACTGGTCTCTTCAGGACTGTAAACAACATAACCCATCTAGTGAACTAGGACAAACAATGCAGTGTAGCATTATGCACTGATTAGTACTAAGGACGTTCCTCTGATCTTCCTGATGTAACCATTTCCAGGTTTTATCTTAGCAGCCTAAGCTGGTGATGGTGGTGTCCTATATGACAGTGTCCTAGTTGGACCTTCAGCTTCCTACCTCCTGTGTTCTCCCAGCACAGTGAGACTGAGCCAGGCCTACAGATTGCTGCACCACACAGTCTGACATGTGGGGTAGAAGGATGTGTGGAGCCACTTTACACACTGCTAACTCATTACTGCATCTTTCATCTGCAACTACAGAACACATATGGTGTCTCTCTCGCTCTGAAACAGCCTGTCTGCTGTCTCTCTCTCTGAAACAGAACCACAGCCTGTGTTTGAGTGTGTGTGTGATGGGTGTGGTGTGTGTGTGATGGGTGTGGTGTGTGTGTGTGGTGTTGTGAGCATTTCATCTTTAGTGTGTACATGTGTTTTTATGGATATTTCTATTTTATCAGTGTGTATGGTTTCTTTTGAATGTGTTTACATTTTACATTTTAGTCATTTAGCAGACGCTCTTATCCAGAGCGACTTACAGTAGTGAATGCATACATTTCATTTCATGCATTTTTTGTTTTTGTTTTGTTTTTTGTACTGGCCCCCCGTGGGAATCGAACCCACAACCCTGGCGTTGCAAAATCAAATCAAATCAAATGTATTTATATAGCCCTTCGTATATCAGCTGAAATCTCAAAGTGCTGTACAGAAACCCAGCCTAAAACCCCAAACAGCAAGCAATGCAGGTGAAAGAAGCACGGTGGCTAGGAAAAACTCCCTTGGAAAAACTCCCTAGAAAGGCCAAAAACCTAGGAAGAAACCTAGAGAGGAACCAGGCTATGAGGGGTGGCCAGTCCTCTTCTGGCTGTGCCGGGTGGATATTATAACAGAACATGGTCAAGATGTTAAAATGTTCATAAATGACCAGCATGGTCAAATAATAATAATCATAGTAGTTGTCGAGGGTGCAACAAGCACGTCCGGTGAACAGGTCAGGGTTCCGTAGCCGCAGGCATAACAGTTGAAACTGGAGCAGCAGCATGGCCAGGTGGACTGGGAACAGCAAGGAGTCATCATGCCAGGTAGTCCTGAGGCATGGTCCTAGGGCTCAGGTCCTCCGAGAGAGAGAAAGAAAGAGAGAAAGAGAGAATTAGAGAGAGCATATTTACATTCACACAGGACACCGGATAAGACAAGAGAATACTCCAGATGAAACAGACTGACCCTAGCCCCCCGGCACATAAACTACTGCAGCATAAATACTGGAGGCTGAGACAGGAGGGATCAGAAGACACTGTGGCCCCATCCGATGATACCCCCGGACAGGGCCAAACAGGCAGGATATAACCCCACCCACTTTGCCAAAGCACAGCCCCCACACCACTAGAGGGATATCTACAACCACCAACTTACCGTCCGAAGACAAGGCCGAGTATAGCCCACAAAAATCTCCGCCATGGCACAACCCAAGGGGGGGGGGGGGGGCGCCAACCCAGACAGGAAGACCACGCACACACCATGCACTACCAACTGAGCCACAGGGAAGACTGTTTATACGTACAGTTTCAGTGTTCCTGTGTGTGTGTGTGTGTGTGTGTGTGTGTGTGTGTGTGTGTGTGTGTGTGGTGTGTGTGTGTGTGTGTGTGTGTGTGTGTGTGTGCGTGCGTGTGTGTGTGTGTGTGTGTGTGTGTGTGTGAGGGTTGTGAAAGCCTACCATATGTGCCTGCATTGTGTAGTGTGGTGTGTTTCAGTGAGTGATGGTGATATCTCCACGAGGGCCCTTGAAATCAGGCCTTCAATTCCCTTTAATAGTTGAGAGGCCTGCTAGTCTGATTGGAGATTCTTGATAGCTTTCTCCTCTCTCTCCCTCTGTCTCTCTCCCTCTCTCTTTCCATGTTCTGTCTGTCTGTCTGTCTGTCTGTCTGTCTGTCTGTCTGTCTGTCTGTCTGTCTCTCTGTCTCTCTGTCTCTCTGTCTCTCTGTCTCTCTGTCTCTCTGTCTCTCTGTCTCTCTGTTCTCTTCCTCCATCTGTTCCTGTATATCTTCCTCTTTTTTCTACCTTTGTCTCTTATGATGTGAAGATGGTTGTGTCCCAAATGGCAACTGTTTCCCAGTGCACTACTTTAGACCAGGGCCCAGAGGGATTAAGATGCCATTTGGGACTATATAGGAATTAGGATGACGTTTGCCACTATATAGGAATCAGGATGGGTTTTGCCATGATATAGGGATTAGGGTGGATTTTGCCATTATATAGGGATTAGGGTGGATTATGCCATGATATAGGGATTAGGGAGCCATTTGGGACTATATAGGGATTAGGGTGGATTTTGCCATTATATAGGGATTAGGATGCCATTTGGGACTATATAGGGATTAGGGTGGATTTTGCCATTATATAGGGATTAGGATGCCATTTTGCCATTATATAGGGATTAGGGTGGATTATGCCATGTTATAGGGATTAGGGTGTCATTTGGGACTATATAGGGATTAGGGTGGATTATGTCATTATATAGGGATTAGGGTGGATTTTGCCATTATATAGGGATTAGGGTGTCATTTTGCCATTATACAGGGATTAGGGTGTCATTTTGCCTTTATACAGGGATTAGGGTGTCATTTTGCCATTATACAGGGTTTAGGGTGTCATTTTGCCGTTATACAGAGATTAGGGTGTCATTTTGCCATTATACAGGGATTAGGGAGTCATTTTGCCATTATACAGGGATTAGGGTGTAATTTTGCCATTATATAGGGATTAGGGTGGATTATGCCATGTTATAGGGATTAGGGAGCCATTTGGGACTATATAGGGATTAGGGTGGATTATGCCATGATATAGGGATTAGGGAGCCATTTGGGACTATATAGGGATTAGGGTGGATTATGCCATGATATAGGGATTAGGGAGCCATTTGGGACTATACAGAGATTAGGGTGTAATTTTGCCGTTATATAGGGATTAGGGTGTCATTTTGCCCTTATACAGGGATTAGGGTGTCATTTTGCCATTATACAGGGATTAGGGTGTCATTTTGCCATTATACAGGGATTAGGGTGTCATTTTGCCCTTATACAGAGATTAGGGTGTCATTTTGCAATTATACAGGGATTAGGGTGTCATTTTGCCATTATACAGGGATTAGGGTGGAATTTTGCCATTATACAGGGATTAGGGTGTCATTTTGCCATTATACAGGGATTAGGGTGTCATTTTGCCGTTATATAGGGATTAGGGTGTCATTTTGCCGTTATACAGGGATTAGGGTGTCATTTTGCCGTTATACAGGGATTAGGGTGTCATTTTGCCGTTATACAGGGATTAGGGTGTCATTTTGCCGTTATACAGGGATTAGGGAGTCATTTTGCCGTTATACAGGGATTAGGATGTCATTTTGCCGTTATACAGGGATTAGGGTGTAATTTTGCCGTTATACAGGGATTAGGGTGTCATTTTGCCGTTATACAGTGATTAGGGTGTAATTTTGCCGTTATACAGGGATTAGGGTGTCATTTTGCCGTTATACAGGGATTAGGGTGTCATTTTGCCGTTATACAGGGATTAGGGTGTCATTTTGCCGTTATACAGGGATTAGGGAGTCATTTGCCGTTATACAGGGATTAGGGTGTCATTTTGCCGTTATACAGGGATTAGGGTGTCATTTTGCCGTTATACAGGGATTAGGGAGTCATTTTGCCGTTATACAGGGATTAGGGTGTCATTTTGCCGTTATACAGGGATTAGGGTGTCATTTTGCCGTTATACAGGGATTAGGGTGTCATTTTGCCGTTATACAGGGATTAGGGTGTAATTTTGCCGTTATACAGGGATTAGGGTGTCATTTTGCCGTTATACAGTGATTAGGGTGTAATTTTGCCGTTATACAGGGATTAGGGTGTCATTTTGCCGTTATACAGGGATTAGGGTGTCATTTTGCCGTTATACAGGGATTAGGGTGTCATTTTGCCGTTATACAGGGATTAGGGTGTCATTTTGCCGTTATACAGGGATTAGGGTGTCATTTTGCCGTTATAACAGGGATTAGGGTGTCATTTTGCCGTATACAGGGATTAGGGTGTCATTTTGCCGTTATACAGGGATTAGGGTGTCATTTTGCCGTTATACAGGGATTAGGGAGTCATTTTGCCGTTATACAGGGATTAGGATGTCATTTTGCCGTTATACAGGGATTAGGGTGTCATTTTGCCGTTATACAGGGATTAGGGTGTCATTTTGCCGTTATACAGGGATTAGTGTGTCATTTTGCCGTTATACAGGGATTAGGGTGTCATTCGGAACACACACGTCTTGTTGTCAGGTAGTATCTCTGATCTGGTATTTTAAAGAAAACTGCCTTTAGTTCAACATTTCCCCAGTATGAATAATGATGTATTGGTTCATTCCTGTTTTATGCACATATGTAATACACATGTAATACACATGTAATACACATGTAATACACATGTAATACACACATGTAATACACATCTATAAAGTTCTGGACTGTGATATGTGTTTGTTTATGTACCTTAGTTGAAGTCGCTCTGTATAAATGTCAAGTTAATGAATTGCAATCCTTTTCTGATGTTTTGTTTTGACTGGTGGTGTTGACCTCTTAAGGATAAGTTCAGGTATAACATCGATAATGTTTATCAATGAAGATGAGAGGTATTGTTGGTGAATTCATAAACACTACAGTTCTCCAGCTCAGGATTTCTAGATTGTTTTGATAAATCCATAGTGGTCTGTGACAGTATGGACAACTGTGGTCATCCTCAAACAGTTCAGGGCTTTTAATGAACAAACTGTTGATGTCTTCATGACTAGATATACCAACACAACATCCAACAGGAAAACTTGCAAATGTACACTTCCGGGTCAAACGTTTAAAAACACCTACTCATTCAAGGGTTTTTCTTTATTTTGACTATTTTCTACATTGCATAACTATAAAATAACACTTATGGAATCATGCAGTAACCACAAAAGTGTTAAACAAATCAAAATATATTTTATATTTGAGATTCTTTGCTTACTTTGAATAATCTCAAATATAAAATATATTTTGATTTGTTTAACCATTTTTGGGGGGGTACTACATGATTCCATAAGTGTTATTTCATAGTTTGAAGTCATCACTATTATTCTACAATGAAGAAAGTAGTAAAAAATAAAGAAAAACCCTTAAATGAGCTGTTGTTATAAACCTTTGGACCGGTAGTGTCCTGTGGTTCTTCAGGCGCCACTGTAACAACACAAAGCTTTCTTTTACTGAGACCTTTCACAATCTATGTAATGTTTAATTATATCTTTATTTTAATCATCTTTACATTTAGTACCAACACGTCATGCACTTGATGGAGTTAGTTTATCACTATTCACTGTTGACCTCTCCAGGTCCCTGTCATTCAACCAACCATTAATCTGCCATGTTTGTGTATAGATAATTTCCATTATCGTCCATGGTTAGTGTATCGATCATTCAACCATTAATCTGATCCATGGTTAGTGCTATAGATCATTCAACCATTAATCTGTCCATGGTTAGTGTATAGATCATTCCAACCATTAATCTGTCCATGGTTAGTGTATAGATCATTCAACCATGAATCTGTCCATGGTAGTGTATAGATCATTCAACCATTAATCTGTCCCATGGGTAAGTGGTATAGATCATTCAAACCATTAATCTGTCCATGGTTAGTGTAGATCATTCACCATTAATCTGTCCGTGGTTAGTGTATAGATCATTCCAACCATTAATCTGTCCGTGGTTAGTGTATAGATCATTTCAACATTAATCTGTCGTGGTTAGTGTATATATCATTCAACCATTAATCTGTCCATGGTTAGTGTATAGATCATCAACCATTAATCTGTCCATGGTTGTGTATAGATCATTCAACCATTAATCTGTCCATGGTTAGTGTATAGATCATTCAACCATTAATCTGTCCATGGTTAGTGTATAGATCATTCAACCATTAATCTGTCCATGGTTAGTGTATAGATCATTCAACCATTAATCTGTCCATGGTTAGTGTATAGATCATTCAACCATTAATCTGTCCATGGTTAGTGTATAGATCATCAACCATTATCTGTCCGTGGTTAGTGTATAGATCATTCAACCATTAATCTGTCCGTGGTTAGTGTATAGATCATTCAACCATTAATCTGTCCCTGGATCATTCAACCATTAATCTGTCCATGGTAGTGTATAGATCATTCAACCATTAAATCTGTCCCATGGTTAGTGTATAGATCATTCAACCATTAATCTGTCCATGGTTAGTGTATAGATCATTCAACCATTAATCTGTCCATGGTTAGTGTATAGATCATTCAACCATTAATCTGTCCATGGTTAGTGTATAGATCATTCAACCATTAATCTGTCCATGGTTAGTGTATAGATCATTCAACCATTAATCTGTCCATGGTTAATGTATAGATCAATTCAACCATTAATCTGTCCATGGTTAGTGTATAGATCATTCAACCATTAATCTGTCCATGGTTAGTGTATAGATCATTCAACCATTAATCTGTCCATGGTTAGTGTATAGATCATTCAACCATTAATCTGTCCATGGTTAGTGTATAGATCATTCAACCATGCACATCATAATCAGCCCAGGCCTCATTAACCTAGCCTGACCTCTCTGTTCCAGATGATTCAATTCCTGTTGTTTACTACCTCCGGGGGGGTCCAGTCATTACTCCATCCCTCTACTCCTCCCCCCTCTCCTCCATCATCTCTCCATCAGTCACTCAGTCTCTGACAGTCCAGCCAAATGCCATGGAAGGTGAACAGCATGCTGTATTGATCTCCTGTCAATGCTGTGAAGGAACAGGGCAGGCCAGGAAGAAGCAGATATTATTACAGCAGGGGGTCGTGGACTGGGGGGTGGGGTTTCTTTTACCTTCTCTCTTCCGCTCTCTCTCTCTGTCTCTCTCTCTTTCCCTCTCTCCCTGTCTCTCTCTCTTTCCCTCTTTCCCTGTCTCTCTCTTTCCCTCTCTCCCTGTCTCTCTATCTCTCTCTCTTTCCCTCTCTCCCTGTCTCTCTATCTCTCTCTCTTTCCCTCTCTCCCTGTCTCTCTATCTCTCTCTCTTTCCCTCTCTCCCTGTCTCTCTATCTCTCTCTCTTTCCCTCTTTCCATCTCTCTCTTTCCCTCTCTCCCTGTCTCTCTCTCTCTCTCTCTTTCGCTCTCTCTCTGTCGCTCTCTCCTCTCTCTCCCTGTCTCTCTCTCTCTCTCTCTCTCTCTCCCTCTCTCTCTCTCTCTCAATTCAATTCAATGGGCTTTATTGGCATGGGAAACATATGTTTACATTGCTAAAACAAGTGACATAGATAATAAACAAAAGTGAAATAAACAATAAAAGTGAACAGTAAACATTACACTCACAAAAGTTCCAAAAGAATAAAGACATTTCAAATGTCATATTATGTGCAAATAGTTAAAGTACAAAAGGGAAAATAAATAAACATAAATATGGGTTGTATTTACAATGTTATCTGTTCTTCACTGGTTGACCTTTTCTTGTGGCAACAGGTCACCAGTCTTGCTGCTGTGATGGAACACTGTGGTATTTCACACAGTAGATATGGGAGTTCATCAAAACTGGATTTGTTTTCTTATTCTTTGTGGATCTGGGTAATCTGATGGAAATATTGTGTCTCTAATATGGTCCTACATTGGGCAGGAGATTAGGAAGTGCAGCTCAGTTTCCACCTCATCTAAAATGGTCCTACATTGGGCAGGAGATTAGGAAGTGCAGCTCAGTTTCCACCTCTTGCGGCCCAAATGACAACCATACCCTCATGAATATAACCCATAAAGCTTTGGTCAAAAGTAGTGCACTATTTGAGTAGTAGGTTTCCATTTGGGACACAGACCCAGCAGCCTCTCATCCAGGTGTACAGAACAGAAGGGATCCAATTGGGACACACACCCAGCAGCCTCTCATCCAGGCATATCGAACAGTAGGGATCCATTTGGGACACAGGTCCAGCAGCCTCTCATCCAGGCCTATAGAACAGAAGGGATCCATTTGGGACACAGACCCAGCAGCCTCTCATCCAGGCATATAGAACAGAAGGGATCCATTTGGGACACAGACCCAGCAGCCTCTCATCCAGGCATATAGAACAGTAGGTTTCCATTTGGGACACAGGCCCAGCAGCCTCTCATCCAGGCCTCTCATCCAGGCATATAGAACAGTAGGGATCCATTTGGGACACAGACCTAGCAGCCTCTCATCCAGGCATATAGAACAGAAGGGATCCATTTGGGACACAGACCCAGCAGCCTCTCATCCAGGCATATAGAACAGTAGGGATCCATTTGGGACACAGACCCAGCAGCCTCTCATCCAGGCATATAGAACAGAAGGTTTCCATTTGGGACACAGACCCTGCAGCCTCTCATCCAGGCATATAGATATTTAAATGACACCCTCTCCACACTCCCCCCCACCATCCCCTCTGCTCTCAGGCAATGTTTTAATTTCCTTAGCTTCAATAGAACAAGATATTTTGTCCACAAAAGAGGTGAATTTCCATAGTGGTTAAGTGCTAATAGAAGGTAAAAGAGAATCTAATTCTGAGGCTGTTCTTTCTGGCAGCAGCCAGTGATTCACTTCCTCATTGAAATTCATTATTTTTCTAAATGTTTTGATATTAAAGGGAGAGGTTGTGTGTGTGTGTGTGTGTGTGTGTGTGTGTGTGTGTGTGTGTGTGTGTGTGTGTGTGTGTGTGTGTGTGTGTGTGTGTGTGTGTACATGAGTGTTTGAAGATAGGTTACATGTCTAATTGTAATGAAGCTTTCATAGTCGAGTACTTTTTAAACAGGGTAATAGAGAGAGAAAACAGGGTACGTTTTAAACAGGATAATAGAGAGAGGAAACAGAGAGTACTTTTTAAACAGGGTAATAGAGAGAGGAAACAGAGTACTTTTTAAACAGGGTAATAGAGAGAGGAAACAGAGAGTACTTTTTAAACAGGGTAATAGAGAGAGAAAACAGATAACTTTTTAAACAGGGTAATAGAGAGAGGAAACAGAGGGTACTTTTTAAACAGGGTAATAGAGAGAGGAAACTGAAAGTACTTTTTAAACAGGGTAATAGAGAGAGGAAACAGAGGGTACTTTTTAAACAGGGTAATAGAGAGAGGAAACAGAGGCTACTTTTTAAACAGGGTAATAGAGAGAGGAAACAGAGTACTTTTTAAACAGGGTAATAGAGAGAGGAAACAGAGAACTTTTTAAACAGGGTAATAGAGAGAGGAAACAGAGAACTTTTTAAACAGGGTAATAGAGAGAGGAAACAGATAACTTTTTAAACAGGGTAATAGAGAGAGGAAACTGACGCTACTTTTTAAACAGGGTAATAGAGAGGAAACAGATAACTTTTAAACAGGGTAATAGAGAGAGGAAACAGAGAATACTTTTTAAACAGGGTAATAGAGAGAGGAAACTGCGAGTACTTTTTAAACAGGGTAATAGAGAGAGGAAACAGAGGGTACTTTTTAAACAGGGTAATAGAGAGAGGAAACAGATAACTTTTTAAACAGGGTAATAGAGAGAGGAAACAGAGAACTTTTAAACAGGGTAATAGAGAGAGGAAACAGAGGGTACTTTTAAACAGGGTAATAGAGAGAGGAAACAGGGGACGTTTTAAACAGGGTAATAGAGAGAGGAAACAGGGGACGTTTTAAACAGGGTAATAGAGAGAGGAAACAGAGGCTACTTTTTAAACAGGGTAATAGAGAGAGGAAACAGAGGCTACTTTTTAAACAGGGTAATAGAGAGAGGAAACAGAGAACTTTTAAACAGGGTAATAGAGAGAGGAAACTGAGAGTACTTTTTAAACAGGGTAATAGAGAGAGGAAACTGAAAGTACTTTTTAAACAGGGTAATAGAGAGAGGAAACAGAAAGTACTTTTTAAACAGGGTAATAGAGAGAGGAAACAGAGAACTTTTTAAACAGGGTAATAGAGAGAGGAAACTGAATACTTTTTAAACAGGGTAATAGAGAGAGGAAACTGAGAGTACTTTTTAAACAGGGTAATAGAGAGAGGAAACTGAGAGTACTTTTTAAACAGGGTAATAGAGAGAGGAAACTGAGAGTACTTTTTAAACAGGGTAATAGAGAGAGGAAACTGAAAGTACTTTTTAAACAGGGTAATAGAGAGCGAAAACAGGGTACGTTTTAAACAGGGTAATAGAGAGGAAACAGATAACTTTTTAAACAGGGTAATAGAGAGAGGAAACTGAATACTTTTTAAACAGGGTAATAGAGAGAGGAAACAGAGGGTACTTTTTAAACAGGGTAATAGAGAGAGGAAACTGAGAGTACTTTTTAAACAGGGTAATAGAGAGAGGAAACTGTCCACCGTGTGCGTTTAAGTATATATGTTTGTATTTCTCCTCTCCTCACCTCCTCTTCCCTTCCCCTCCCCTCCACTTCTCTCCTCTCCACCTCTCATCTCCTCCTCTCTCCTTCTCTCCTCTCCAGCTCTCCTCTCCAGCTCTCCTCTCCTCCTCTCCTCTCCTCCTCTCCTCTCCTCTCCACCTCTCATCTCCTCCTCTCTCCTCCTCGCCTCCACTTCTCTCCTCTCCACCTCACCTCTCCACCTCTCCTCTCCTCTCCACCTCTCCTCTCCTCTCCTCCTCTCCTCTCCTTCCCCTGAGTTTCTGTGTGACCTCCGTGACAGAGAGCCACACAAACACAGAGAAGGAGCCAAAGGAGCTTCTGATTGAAGACTCTCATCTGTCATCTGGATGTTTTGTAGCGTCGCCAGACCCCACACACACACACACATACACACACACCACTCTCTGCCAGCAGCCCAGACGTCACAGTGGCATGCACAGGGGCTGTTGTGGGGCCTAATCAGGATGGGTTTTGTGGTACAGCCTCTGAGTGGCATCGCTATCTCAATGGGCACTTACAGGATTTAACCATCTGGCCTGGGCTTAGTGACTAACCCTCCAACCATACAGTATATGAGCCCACATGGCTGGGGGCTGGGGCTGCATGGGGCTGCATGGGGCTGCATGGGGCTGCATGGGGCTGCATGGGGCTGGGGTCTGGGGCTGCATGGGGCTGCATGGGGCTGCATGGGCCTGCATGGGCCTGCATGGGCCTGCATGGGGCTGCATGGGCCTGCATGGGGCTGCATGGGGCTGCATGGGGCTCCATGGGGCTGCATGGGGCTGCATGGGGTTGCATGGGGCTGCATGGGGCTGCATGGGGCTGCATGGGGCTGCATGGGGCTGCATGGGGCTGGGGTCTGGGGCTGCATGGGGCTGGGGTCTGGGGCTGCATGGGGCTGCATGGGGCTGCATGGGGCTGCATGGGGCTGCATGGGAGTGCATGGGGCTGCATGGGGCTGCATGGGGCTGCATGGGGCTGCATGGGGCTGGGGTCTGGGGCTGCATGGGGCTGGGGTCTGGGGCTGCATGGGGCTGCATGGGGCTGCATGGGGCTGGGTCTGGGGCTGCATGGGGCTGCATGGGGCTGCATGGGGCTGCATGGGGCTGCATGGGACTGCATGGGACTGCATGGGGCTGCATGGGCTGGGACTGGGGCTGCATGGGGCTGGGACTGGGGCTGCATGGGACTGGGGCTGCATGGGGCTGCATGGGGCTGCATGGGGCTGCATGGGGCTGCATGGGGCTGCAGGGGCTGCATGAGGCTGCATGGGCTGCATGGGGCTGCATG
>NW_021822330.1:15000-30660 GCF_901001165.1 Salmo trutta | reverse complement strand
TGCCATGGCGGAGATTTTTGTGGGCTATACTCGGGCCTTGTCTTCGGACGGTAAGTTGGTGGTGTAGACATCCCTCAAGTGGTGTGGGGGTGCTTTGGCAAAGTGGGTGGGTTATATCCTGCCTGTTTGGCCCTGTCCGGGGGTATCATTGGATGGGGCCACAGTGTCTTCTGATCCCTCCTGTCTCAGCCTCCAGTATTTATGCTGCAGTAGTTCATGTGCCGGGGGGCTAGGGTCAGTCTGTTTCATCTGGAGTATTCTCTTGTCTTATCCGGTGTCCTGTGTGAATTTAAATATGCTCTCTCTAATTCTCTCTTTCTCTCTTTCTTTTCTTTCTCTCTCTCGGAGGACCTGAGCCCTAGGACCATGCCTCGGGACTACCTGGCATGATGACTCCTTGCTGTCCCCAGTCCACCTGGCCATGCTGCTGCTCCAGTTTCAACTGTTCTGCCTGCGGCTACGGAACCCTGACCTGTTCACCGGACGTGCTTGTTGTACCCTCGACAACTACAATGATTATTATTATTTGACCATGCTGGTCATTTATGAACATTTTAACATCTTGACCATGTTCTGTTATAATATCCACCCGGCACAGCCAGAAGAGGACTGGCCACCCCTCATAGCCTGGTTCCTCTCTAGGTTTCTTCCTAGGTTTTTGGCCTTTCTAGGGAGTTTTTTCCTAGGGAGTTTTTCCTAGCCACCGTGCCTCTTTCACATGCATTGCTTGCTGTTTGGGGTTTTAGGCTGGGTTTCTGTACAGCACTTTGAGATTTCAGCTGATATACGAAGGGCTATATAAAACATTTGATTTGATTTGATTTGATTAGAAGTGCCCATCCAAGAAGACTCAAGGTCATCGGCCACAGATAAAATAACGTCAGATCACGTTATATCTACCGTAGCTTTGATTGGACTGATCATGTCAACATCGTACTTTCAAAATCAAGCTAGCTAGTTAGCTAGACAAGCAGTCAAATTCATGAATCACAGCGACAATTTTCTGGTAAATCCTTTTCAGTTCATGTCATATTCAGAGAAATGATAGACAAAACTTATCGGTGCTCATCGGCCGTTGGACATAAAATTACACAACAAGTCAAAAAACGCAAATTGAACAATGAGGGGTTTGGAAGGAATCAGTGGCTAACTGCGAGAGACGCAAAGCTATTACTATTTTGCTGCTATTCGGTGGAGATGGTGTGTGGTCCAGTCTGGGTTTAAGTTTTTAAAACATCTGTCTCTTTTCCAGGAAAAAAAGGATAAACATTCACACGCAACACCATGGACCAGATTGAATACATTGACCATGTTGTCAATCCAGCAATGACTTCATCCAGAGAATGTCAGACTTTGATGATAACATTTTGATGATAAAGTTTGCCCACAAGAAGGACAGCCTCCCTGTAGCTCAGTTGGTAGAGCATGGTGTTTGCAACGCCAGGGTTGTGGGTTCGATTCCCAATGTAAATGTAAGGACCGCAGCGCCACCTTCCTGTTCAGGTCAGTCCAAAAAGAGAAATGATGTATAAATGATGCAATATGCAAGGGAGATATTATATTGGTAATGCTAAGTGTATATTGTAGATCAGAAGGTATGCTAAGTGTATATTGTAGATCAGAAGGTAATGCTAAGTGTATATTGTAGATCAGAAGGTAATGCTAAGTGTATATTGTAGATCAGAAGGTAATGCTAAGTGTATATTGTAGATCAGAAGGTAATGCTAAGTGTATATTGTAGATCAGAAGGTAATGCTAAGTTATATGTAGATCAGAAGGTAATGCTAAGTGTATATTGTAGATCAGAAGGTAATGCTAAGTGTATATTGTAGATCAGAAGGTAATGCTAAGTGTATATTGTAGATCGGAGTGTAATACTAAGTGTATGTTGTGTAGTAGCTGTTAGTAGCCCATGTGCCTCACCCTAATAATTCAGTCCCTTTCCCCATCAGAACTTATCCTACTGTTCTGACTTGGTGGTGCACATGTAGCCTATACCTGTTTTAGAGAAGTGTCATCATAAAAATATTGTAAGTGCTTTAATTGTCTGCTTATATTCCCCCTCTGTTATTTATCCTACAGTTCTGACTTGGTGTCAGGGAGAATACTGAAAGAACGGCTCACTTTCTGTAATAACGACCCATGTTCTGATTTCTGTCGCTGTCCATTGCAAAAAGTACCAACTACGTCCTTCTTAGCTCGCTCATTAACGTTTTAATTGAAATTACGGCTTTCGTCGTATCCGCTCGTCGTTCCCTTTATGCCATAGTTTGTACATCTTAATTGTTATATTGCTTACAGTACATACAGTAGGTCTATCTCATTAGTCTCTTATTTGTCATTTTAGGCTATGTTGGAATACTATATAATGTTGTTGGGTCTGTAACCATGAGGAGGGATACTATATAATGTTGTTGGGTCCATGAGGAGGGGTACTATATAATGTTGTTGGGTCTGTAACCATGTAAGGGGATACTATATAATGTTGTTGGGTCTGTAACCATGAGGAGGGGTGCTATATAATGTTGTTGGGTCTGTAACCATGAGGTGGGATACTATATAATGTTGTTGGGTCTGTAACCATGAGGAGGGATACTATATAATGTTGTTGGGTCTGTAACCATGAGGAGGGATACTATATAATGTTGTTGGGTCTGTAACCATGAGGAGGGATACTATATATGTTGTTGGGTCTGTAACCATGAGGAGGGATACTAATAATGTTGTTGGGTCTGAACCATGAAGAGGGGTACTATATAATGTTTGTTGGGTCTGTAACCATGAGGAGGGATACTATATAATGTTGTTGGGTCTTAACCATGAGGAGGGATACTATATAATGTTGTTGGGTCTGTAACCATAGGAGGGATACTATATAATGTTGTTGGGTCTGTAACCATGAGGAGGGGATACTATATAATGATGTTAGGTCTGTAACCATGTAGAGGGGATACTATATAATGTTGTTGGGTCTGTAACCATGAGGAGGGATACTATATAATGTTGTTGGGTCTGTAACCATGTAGAGGGGATACTATATAATGTTGTTGGGTCTGTAACCATGTAGAGGGGATACTATATAAGTGGTTGGGTCTGTAACCATGAGGAGGGATACTATAATGTTGTTGGGTCTGTAACCATGAGGAGGGATACTATATAATGTTGTTGGGTCTGTAACCATGAGGAGGGATACTATATAATGTTGTTGGGTCTGTAACCATGAAGAGGGATACTATATAAGTTGTTGGGTCTGAACCATGTAGAGGGGATACTATATAATGTTGTTGGGTCTGTAACCATGAGGAGGGATACTATATAATGTTTGTTGGGTCTGTAACCATGAGGAGGGATACTATATAATGTTTGGGTCTGTAACCATGAGGAGGGATACTATATAATGTTGTTGGGTCTGTAACCATGAGGAGGGGATACTATATAATGTTGTTGTGTCTGGAACCATGTTTGCCAGTGAAAGTGTCTTCCCATTCAAATATTTATTTCCGACAAAAAGTTCATTATTAGACCCATGTAATTCCAGTTGGTATCACGAGGGTTGTTTTGTTTGCGCAATGCGCTGGCTGTGCCTCGGTATAATGTCTAGGTAAAAGTGGATCCACAAGGAGTCAGTAAAAACCATATTTATTTAAGCAAGTCAGCCATATCAGCTATGGTTTTTAAAAAAGGCAGTAAATGAGTCTGAATGAACTGTTTCGCTGCCAGACGAGGCTTCGCTGATAGCCAGGTGTAGCAGTGGTAAGGATTCACTCCATGTTGCTGAAAGGAAGCTCTGCTGTCGTGACGGTTTTATGTAAAGGCCCTAACAGTTTGTGGGCACCGTTTCTCACCGTTATAGTGCATTGAATGTATTGTTTAGTGTTGTGTATTGGCTTTGCTAGTATGATTTATTATTTTTTTATTGTTGAGTTTGCCCGCCAAGATTTACATGCCAAAATCGCCACTGCTCAAATCACACTTACATCGCATTAAACACACACACACCAATATTTAGCTGCCATTCCACAGAGTGACACCGGTCACTACAGCTGACCTCTTCCTTTGTCTGGGTTCTAGGTCCCCCCCATGACAGCCATACCTTCAACCAACGCCAGTGACTCATCCTGGCCCCCCCACCTGGCCCCTTTCCCTCTATAAGGTCCAGCCCCATCAGAGGAAGGGAGGACAGATCTCTGGGGTAGGAAGGAGAGGAAAGGAGAGGAAAAAGAAAGGGGATCGGTGTGTTTAATATTGTAAGTAGGAACACAGGAAGGAGAATCGTGGCAGTGGTTGATGGAAGACAGGAAACAGGGATGGGGGGGGGGGGGGGGGTAGTGGCAGGCCCCGTCATTTGAAGGTTGTAACTTAGAGATCCAGAGAGAGACTCAGAGTGTCAGGGCTTCCGAGGAGCACGGAGAGGATTTAGGGGCCATGTTTTGCTTGTCAGCAAACACGTTTTTTCAAGATTCGTAACTTTCAAAATACACATGCAAAACGCAGCATCAAATGCAATAGACACTCACACATTCCTCATACATCACCAACCCCCCCTCCACTTCCTCCTTCCTGCTCACTATATCACAGCTGACTCCCGTCACCAACCCACCCCTCCACTTCCTCCTTCCTGCTCACTATACCACAGCTGACTCCCATCCCCAACCCACCCCTCCACTTCCTCCTTCCTGCTCACTATACCACAGCTGACTCCCATCACCAACCCACCCCTCCACTTCCTCCTTCCTGCTCACTATATCACAGCTGACTCCCGTCACCAACCCACCCCTCCACTTCCTCCTTCCTGCTCACTATACCACAGCTGACTCCCCATCCCCAACCCACCCCTCCACTTCCTCCTTCCTGCTCACTATACCACAGCTGACTCCCATCACCACCCACCCCTCCACTTCCTCCTTCCTGCTCACTATACCACAGCTGACTCCCATCACCAACCCACCCCTCCACTTCTCCTTCCTGCTCACTATACCACAGCTGACTCCCATCACCACCCCACCCCTCCACTTCCTCCTTCCTGCTCACTATACCACAGCTGACCCCATCCCCCAACCCACCCCTCCACTTCCTCCTTCCTGCTCACTATACCACAGCTGACTCCCATCACCACCCACCCCCCACTTCCTCCCTCCTTCCTGCTCACTATACCACAGCTGACTCCCATCCCCAACCCACCCCTCCACTTCCTCCCTCCTGCTCACTATGCCACAGCTGACTCCCAGTCAAAGCTACAAAGCTATGAGTGCTTCAAAGGGGTCCTAACTGTAGATGATGCTACCCAGGTAATGCAGGCTACGCCACACTAGGGCACAGCGCACCTTACCATTCCTGTCCCAGCACCACCATTCCCTAGGCTAGAGAACCCCATCTGCAAAATATACACCAGGAGCACCGTTTTCTACTTTGTTGTTTGTTAGAGCGGACATGGTCACACCACTCCATCTCTCCATCTCTCCATCCCTCCATCCACTCCTCCATCTCTCCATCCCTCCATCCCTCCACCCCACCATCCCTCCATCCCTCCACCCCGCCATCCCTCCACCCCGCCATCCCTCCACCCCTCCATCCCCTCCACCCCTCCATCCCTCCATCCCTCCATCCCTCCATCCCTCTACCCCTCCACCCCTCCAACCCTCCATCCCTCCACCCCTCCAAACCTCCAACCCCTCCATCTCTCCATCCCTCCACCCCTCCATCCCTCCATCCCTCCCCCTCTCCACCCCTCTATTCCTTCACCCCTCCTGTCCTCCATCCCTCCACCCCTCCATCCCTCCATCCCTCCACCTCTCCACCCCTCTATTCCTTCACCCCTCCTGTCCTCCATCCCTCCACCCCTCCATCCCTCCATCCCTCCACCTCTCCCCCCCTCTATTCCTTCACCCCTCCTGTCCTCCATCCCTCCATCGCTCCATCCCTCCATCTCTCCATCCCTCCACCCCTCCATCCCTCCCCCCTCCATCCCTCACCACTCCATTCCTTACACCCCTCCATCCCTCCACCCCTCCACCCCTCTATTCCTTCACCCCTCCTGTCTCCATCCCTCCAATCTCCCATCCCTCCACCCCACCATCCCTCCACTCTCCTCCATCCCTCCACCCCTCCATCCCTCCACCCCTCCACCCCTCCATCCCTCCACCCTCCATCCCTCCATCCCTCCACCACTCCATTCCTTCACCCCCTCCATCCCTCCACCCCTCCACCCCTCTATTCCTTCACCCCTCCTGTCCTCCATCCCTCCACCTCTCCACCCCTCTATTCCTTCACCCCTCCTGTCCTCCATCCCTCCACCCTCCTGTCCTCCATCCCTCCACCCCTCCACCCCTCTATTCCTTCACCCCTCCTGTCCTCCATCCCTCCACCTCTCCACCCCTCCATCCCTCCATCCCTCCACCTCTCCACCCCTCTATTCCTCCACCCCTCCACCCCTCCATCCCTCCCATCCCTCCATCCCTCTATTCCTCCATCCCTCCCCCCTCTATTCCTCCACCCCTCCATCCCTCCATCCCTCCATCCCTCTATTCCTCTATCCCTCCATCCCTCTATTCCTCATCCCTCCACCCCTCTATTCCTCCACCCCTCCACCCCTCTATTCCTTCACCCCTTCAACCCCTCATCCATCCCTACCACCCCTCCATCCCTCCATCCCTCCATCCCTCCATCCCTCCACCCCTCCACCCCTCCATCCCTCCATCCCTCCATCCCTCCACCCCTCCATCCCTCCATCCCTCCACCCCTCCACCCCTCCATCCCTCCATCCCTCCATCCCTTCACCCCTCCTGTCCTCCAACCCTCCACCCCTCCACCCCTCCATTCCTCCACCCCTCCATCCCTCCATCGCTCCAACCCTCCCGGCCACAAGACGTCAGTTACGTTCCAAATGGCACCCTATGCCCTTTTGAGTGCACTTCTTCTGACAAGGAAGCCCAAAAGTTGTGCCCTGTATAGGGAATAGGGTGCCATTTGGGAGAGCCTTCCTCTCCTCGCTCGCTGTCAGGCCCCAGGCGAGGGTCAACGGTGGGCCGGTAGCTCTCCTGAAAAACCTTAGTGCAGCGGCCGGCTGCTCGGCTCGCCGCAGGTGCTGCCTGACTTTGTTGTAGCTGCGGCAGCGGAGCGCAGCAACCCGGAATCTGGGGACAGCTTGACAGGAATCTAAAATAAGAGCTTACTCTGGTTGCAGCCAGCCACCTGTGAACGAGAGCGAGTTGGCCTGCGTTGTGAATATTCACTATGTGGAGAGGAGCAGCAGGGAGAGGGGAGAGGGAAAAGACTCAGGAGTCCACTAGTGCTGAGAATACTCAAACACACGCACGTACTCAAACACCACGCACGTACTCAAACACACACGTACTCAACACACACACACACGTACTCAAACACACACACGTACTCAAACACACACGCACGTACTCAAACACACACGCACACATACACAAACACACACGTACTCAAACACACACGTACTCAAACACACGCACGTACTCAAACACACACACACGTACTCAAACACACACGTACTCAAACACACACACACGTACTCAAACACACCGCACGTACTCAAACACACACGTACTCAAACACACACGCACACGTACTCAAACACACACACGTACTCAAACACACACACACGTACTCAAACACACACACCGTCATCTCAAACACACACACACACACCGTCATCTCAAACACACACACACATACTCAAACACACAACACACGTACTCAAACACACACGTACGTACTCAAACACACACGTACTCAAACACACACACACACGTACTCAAACACACACGCACGTACTCAAACACACACGTACTCAAACACACACACACACACGTACTCAAACACACACACGTACTCAAACACACACACACGTACTCAAACACACATGTACTCAAACACATACGCGCAAAGACCTACAGGCACAGGCACACACACCTGCACACTCGCTCTCTTTCTCTCTCTCTCTCTCTCTCTCTCTATATATACAAAAGTATGTAGACACCCCTTCAGATTAGTGAATTCGGCTACTTCACCCACACTGTTGCTGACAGGTGTATAAAATCGAGCACACAGTCATGCAATCTCCATAGACAAACATTGGCAGTAGAATGGTCTAACTGAAGAGCTCTGTGACATTCAACGTGGCACCGTCATAGGATGCCACTTTTCCAACAAGTCAGTTCGTCAAATTTCTGCCCTGCTAGAGCTGTCAACTGTAAATGCTGATACTGTGAAGTGGAAACATCTAAGAGCAACAACGGCTCAGCCACGAAGTGGTAGGGCCACATAAGCTCACAGAACGGGACTGCCAAGTGCTGAAGCGTGTAGTAATCGTAAAAATCGTCCGTCCTCGGTTGCAACACAGAGTTCCAAACTGCCTTTGGAAGCAACGTCAGCACAAGAACTGTTCGTCGGGAGCTTCATGAAATGGGTTTCCATGGCCGAGCAGCCGCACACAAGCCTAAGATCACCATGCGCAATTCCGTGTGTCGGCTGGAGTGGTGTAAAGCTTGCCGCCATTGGACTCTTGGAGCAACGGAAACGCGTTCTCTGGAGTGATGAATCACGCTTCACCATCTGGCAGTCCGACGGACGAAGTGGGGTTTGGCGGATGCCAGGAGAATCCTACCTGCTCCAATAAATAGTGCCAACTGTAAAGTTTGGCGGAGGAGGAAAAATGTGGCTAAATGGAAGCAAGTCACAGCAGCAATGTTCCAACATCTGTTGGAAAGCCTTCCCTGAAGAGTGGAGGCTGTAATAGTAGCAAATGGGGGACCAACTATATAAGCTAAATTACTTCTCTGCTCGCTTAGAGACAAGTAACACTGAAACATGCATGAGAGCATCAGCTGTTCCGGACGACTGTGTGATCACGCTCTCCGTAGCCGATGGTAGTAAGACCTTTAAACAGGTCAACATTAACTTCTTTGGGATAGGGGGCAGTATTTTCACATCCGGATAAAAAACGTACGCGATTTAATCTGGTTACTACTCCTGCCCAGTAACTAGAATATGCATATAATTATTGGCTTTGGATAGAAAACACCCTAAAGTTTCTAAAACTGTTTGAATGGTGTCTGTGAGTATAACAGAACTCCTATGGCAGGCAAAAACCTGAGAAGATTTCATGCAGGAAGTGACCTGTCTGACAAGGTGTTGTTGTTCTTGCTTCTGTTTATTGAAGAGTCAGGATCTTAGCTGTAACGTGACCCTTCCTACGGCTCCAATAGGCTCTCAGAGCCCGGGAAAAGCCTGAACGATGACGAGGCAGCCTCTGGCTGAAACACATTATCGCCTTTGCCAAGTGGTCTATCAGAGGACAATGGAATTAGGCGCGTGCCCGATTCGACCCCGTGAAGTATTTTCTTCGGCTGTTTACCTAATTGCAGATTCCCGGTCAGAATATTATCGCTTTTTTACGAGGAAAAATTGCATAAAAATTGATTTTAAACAGCGGTTGACATGCTTCGAAGTATGGTAATGAAATATTTAGAAATCTTTTGTCACGAAATGCGCCGTGCGCATGACCGTTATTTACCATTGGGATAGTGTCTAGAACGCACGAACAAAACGTCGCTGTTGGAACATAACTATGGATTATTTTGGACCAAACCAACATTTGTTATTGAAGTAGAAGTCCTGGGAGTGCATTCTGACGAAGAACAGGAAAGGTAATCAAACTTTTCTAATAGTAAATCTGATTTTGGTGAGTGCTGAACTTGCCGGGTGTCTAAATAGCTAGCCCTGTGATGCCTGGCTATCTACTTAGAATATTGCAAAATGTGCTTTCACCGAAAAGCTATTTTAAAATCGGACATATCCAGTGCATAGAGGAGTAATGTATCTATAATTCTTAAAATAATTGTTACGCTTTTTGTGAACGTTTATCGTGAGTAATTTAGTAAATTGTTAGTAAATTCGCCGGAAGTTTGCGGGGGGTATGCTAGTTCTGAACGTCACATGCTAATGTAAAAAGCTGGTTTTTGATATAAATATGAACTTGATTGAACAAAACATGCATGTATTGTATAACATAATGTCCTAGGTGTGTCATCTGATGAAGATCATCAAAGGTTAGTGCTGCATTTAGCTGTCTTCTGGGTTTGTGTGACATTATATGCTAGCTTGAAAAATGGGTGTCTGATTATTTCTGGCTGGGTACTCTCCTGACATAATCTAATGTTTTGCTTTCGTTGTAAAGCCTTTTTGAAATCGGACAGTGTGGTTAGATTAACGAGAGTCTTGTCTTTAAATAGCTGTAAAATAGTCATATGTTTGAGAAATTGAAGTAATAGCATTTCAAAGGTATTTGAAAATCGCGCCACAGGATTCAACTGGCTGTTACGTAGGTGGGACGAATTCGTCCCGCCGGTCCTAGAGAGGCTTTAACAAGGCCGTGGCCAGACGGATTACCAGGACGTGTACACCGAGCATGCGCTGAACAACTGGCAAGTGTCTTCAATTACATTTTCAACCTCTCCCTGTCTGAGTCTGTAATACCCACATGTTTCAAGCAGACCACCATAGTCCCTGTGCTCAAGAAAACTAAGGTAACCTGCCAAAATACTTCCGACCCGTAGTACTCACATCTGTATCCATGACGTTCTTTGAAAGGCTGGTCACGGCTCACATCAACACCATTATCCCAGAAAGCATAGACCCACTCTAATTTGCATACCGCCCCTAACAGATCCACAGATGATGTAATCTCTATTGCACTCCACACTGCCCTTTCCCACCTGGACAAAAGGAACACCTGTGAGAATGCTGTTCATTGACTACAGCTCAGCGTTCCACACCATAGTGCCCACAAAGCTCATCACTAAGCTAAGGACCCTGGGACTAAATACCTCCCTCTGCAACTGGATCCTGTACTTCCTGATGGGCCGCCCCCAGGTGGTGAGGGTAGGTAACAACACATCCACCACGCTGATCCTCAACACGTGGGGCCCCTCAGGGGGTGTGTGCTCAGTCCCCTCCTGTACTCCCTGTTCACTCATGGCTGCACGGACAGGCACGACTCCAACACCATCATTAAGTTTGCCGATGACGCAACAGTGGTAGGCCTGATCACTGACAACAATGCCAGGTGCCAGGTGCCAGGTGCCAGGACAACAACCTCTCCCTCAATGTGATCAAGACAAAGGAGATGATTGTGGACTACAGGAAAAGGAGGACCGAGCAAGCCCTCCCTTTTCATCAACAGGGCTGTTGAGAGCTTCAAGTTTCTTGGTGTCCACATCACTAACAAACTAAAAAAGTCCAAGCACACCAAGACAGTGGTGAAGAGGGCAAGGCAAAACCTATTCCCCCTCAGGAGACTGAAAATATTTGGCATGGGTCCTCAGATCCTCAAAAGGTTCTATAGCTGCACCATCGAGAGCATTCTGACTGGTTGCATCACTGCTTGGTATGGCAACTGCTCGTCCCCCGACCGCACGGAACTACAGAGGGTAGTGCGTACGGCCCACATCACTGGGGCCAAGCTGCCTGCCATCCAGGACCTCTATACCAGGCGGCGTCAGAGAAAGGC
Organism: Salmo trutta; assembly: GCF_901001165.1. Lineage (NCBI taxonomy): Eukaryota > Metazoa > Chordata > Actinopteri > Salmoniformes > Salmonidae > Salmo > Salmo trutta. The sequence continues at coordinate 19,121 of NW_021822330.1, read as the reverse complement.
CCTAAGCTGTAAAAATTGTCAAAGACTCCAGCCAACCTAGTCATAGTCTGTCCTCTCTGCTTCCGCATGGCAAGCGATACCGGAGCGCCAAGTCTAGGTCCATAAGACTCCTGAACAGCTAATCAAAGGGCTACCCAGACCCCTCTGCTGCTACTCTCTGTTTATTATCTATGCCGCTTCAATAACTCTACCTACATGTACATATACCTCAATTACCTCGACTAACCGGTGCCCCCGCACATTGACTCTGTACCGGTACCCCCTGTATATAGCCTCCACATTGACTCTGTGCTGGTACCCCCTGTATATAGCCTCTACATTGACTCTGTACCGGTACCCCCGTATATAGCCTCCATACTGACTCTGTACCGGTACCCCCCTGTATATAGCCTCCACATTGACTCTGTACCGGTACCCTCTGTATATAGCCTCCACATTGACTCTGTACCGGTACCCCCTGTATATAGCCTCCACATTGACTCTGTACCGTAACAGCCTGTATATAGCCTCCACATTGACTCTGTACTGGTACCCCCCTGGTACCCCTGTATATAGCCTCCACATTGACTCTGTACTGGTACCCCCTGTATATAGCCTCCACATTGACTCTGTACTGGTACCCCCTGTATATAGCCTCCACATTGACTCTGTACTGGTACCCCCTGTATATAGCCTCCACATTGACTCTGTACTGGTACCCCCCTGTATATAGCCTCTACATTGACTCTGTACTGGTACCCCCTGTATATAGCCTCCACATTGACTCTGTACTGGTACCCCCCTGGTACCCCCTGTATATAGCCTCACTACTTTTATTTTACTGCTACTGTTCAATTATTTGTTACTTTTATTTTCAATTTTTTTTACTTAACTTTTATTTTTCTTAAACCTTGTTAAAGCATTGTTGGTTAATAAGGGCTTCTAAGTAAGCATTTCACTGTAAGGTGAACTGTAACCTGTTGTACTCGGCGCATGTGACAAATAAAATAAAATGTTATTTTGGAATGAGAGGTTCGACGAGGACTTTTGGAAATGTAGTTTATATATTATACAGTACCAGTCAACAGTTTGGACACATTCCAGGGTTTTTCTTAATTTTTTACGATCTTCTACATTTTAGAATAATAGTTAAGACATCAAAACTATGAAATAACACGTATGGAAACAGGTAGTCACCAAAAAAGTTGTGTTTCTTGGCCCAAGCAAGTCTGTTCTTCTTATTGGTGTCCTTCAGTAGTGGTTTCTTTGCAGCAATTCGACCATGAAGGCCTGATTCACGCAGGCTCCTCTGGGCTTGTAAGTAAGAATTTCACTGTAAGGTCTACACGTATTGTATTCAGCGCATGTGACAAATAAAGTTTGATTTGATTTGAACAGCTGATGTTGAGATGTGTCTGTTACTTGAACTCTGTGAAGCTTTTATTTGGGCTGCAATTTCTGAGGCTGGTAACTCTAATGAACTTATCCTCTGCAGCAGAGGTAACTCTGGGTCTTCCTTTCCGGTGGTGGTCCTCATGAGAGCCAGTTTCATCATAGAGCTTGATGGTTTTTGCGACTGCACTTGATGAAACTTTGCTAATTTGAGCTGTTCTTGCCATAATATGGACTTGGTATTTTACCAAATAGGGCCTTCTTCTGTATACCACCCCTACCTTGTCACAAGACAACTGATTGGCTCAAACGCATTAAGAAGGAAAGACATTCCACAAATGTACTTTTAACAAGGCACACCTGTTAATTGAAATGCATTCCAGATGACTACCACATGAAGCTGGTTGAGAGAATGCCAAGAGGGTGCAAAGCTCTCATCAAGGCAAAGGGTGGCTACTTTGAAGAAACTCAAATATTAAATATATTTTGATTTGTTTAACACTTTTTTGGTTATTACATGATTCCATATGTGTTTTTTATATAGTGTTGATGTCTTCACTATTATTCTACAATGTAGAAAATAGTAGAAATAATGAAAACCCTGGAATGAGCAGGTGTGTCCAAACCTTTGACTGGTACTGTATAACCTGCCTGGTTGGCCCTGTCCAGGGGTATCGTCAGACGGGCCCACATTGTCTCCCCACCCCTCTTATCTCAAACTTCCGGTATGCTGCAATAGTTTATGTGTTGGGGGGCTAGGGTCAGCCTGTTATATCTGGTGTAATTCTCCTGTGTGAATTTAAGTATGCTCCCTCTAATTCGCTCTCTCTCTCTCCCTGTCCCTCCCCTCCCGAAGGACCTGAGACCTTGGACCATGCCTCAGGAATACCTGGCCTGATGACTCCTTGCTGTCCCCAGTGCACCTGGTCGTGCTGCAGCTCCAGTTTTAACTGTTCTGCTTTAAACATAGAGGAGAGGATGGAGGGTACAGTATAATTTATTTTACAGGAAACAGTAGCTTCTTCAGTGTAGCTAGATAACAATACTGTAACTGAAGTTTTAGGAGTCATCCAGGAGTCATCCAGGAGTCATCCAGGAGTCATCCAGGAGTCATCCAGGAGTCATCAGGAGTCATCCAGGAGCCATCCAGGAGTCATCCATGAGTCACCAGGAGTCACCAGGAGTCATCAGTAATATTCTGGCACTGCACAGGCTGCAGAACAGAACAAAATTCAGAACATTCAGAATAATCAGCGTCCCAAATATGTTCTTAACCTTATTTCTTAATTAAATATGGTCCTTGTCAAAGGTAGTGCACTATATAGGGAATAGTGTACCATTTGAGATGCAGCCAGACAAGCATAAAATAACGGCACACCTATGTTGTTTACATGTACTGCATGTGTTATGTATCAGTTCTTTAACTTCCTGTTTATGGCACACACACACACACACACACACACACACACACACACACACACACACACACACACACACACACACACCATTTTATGTGTTATGTCTCAGTTCTTTACGTTAGTTTATGACCTTTGTGTTTTGTAGCTCTGCGTCCGTCTGCAGCAGCTGAAACTATTAGTGACTTCCTGGACACATTTTCCCAGACATCCAGAGTCTGGCCCAACTACGGTGTATGTATGTGTGTGTGTGTGTGTGTGTGTGTGTGTGTGTGTGTGTGTGTGTGTGTGTGTGTGTGTGTGTGTGTGTGTGTGTGTGTGTGTGTGTGTGTGTGTGTGTGTGTGTGTGTGTGTGTGTGTGTGTGTGTGTGTGTGTGCAGCTTGGTGTAGTAGGGGCCCTGAGTTGTCCTGATCACATCTGTCCTCGACAGCATTCCAGCTGTGACGTGAGGCGAGGAGAGCTGGGGTACAACCCTCCAGTCATGCACATATAGAATGGGAGGGCTGAGTGTGTGTGTGTGTGTGTGTGTTATCCAGGCATGCAGACAGACACAGGAAGGGGTGGTTTCTACCTGACGTTACATCGCCCCGGGGGCAGCAACTAGTACAAACTGTACACACTTTTTATTTTTTATTTTACCACACACACACACACACACTCACACACTCACTCACACACAGATCATCTCTAGCAGTAGAACACTTATATACCTTGAGGAAAGAGTCCATATATGGACTTCCTATGGGACTTTGTCCCAAGAGTCTGTAGTTTAGCAGTGCTGTAAAGTTTCCTCACAATTAAATTATATAAAGTTTCCTCACTATTAAATTATATAAAGTTTCCTCACTATTAAATTATATAAAGTTTCCTCACTATTAAATTATATAAAGTTTCCTCACTATTAAATTATATAAAGTTTCCTCATTATTAAATTATATAAAGTTTCCTCACTATTAAATTATATAAAGTTTCCTCACTATTAAATTATATAAAGTTTCCTCACTATTAAATTATATAAAGTTTCCTCATTATTAAATGATACAACGTTTCCTCATTATAAATGATATAACATCTCCTCGTTATAAATTATATAAAGTTTCCTCACTATTAAATGATATGTTTCCTCATTATTAAATGACATAAAGTTTCCTCATTAAATGATAAGTAGTGCCATATCTTTGTCATTATATTGTATGAAATCAGCTGTTTGTTTGTGGATTTAATGTGATACAAATTATTCATTCTCAAACACTCCAGTTCTATGTGAGTAAACTAAAGTTTCTGTTTTTACATTATTGTTGTTATGAAATTGTTAAGTATGTGTTATACAGCAT
>NW_021822330.1:7500-10000 GCF_901001165.1 Salmo trutta | reverse complement strand
ATCCTCTGTCTTGGTCTTGGATTTTGCCTTGATCTTCGGGGCACCTGGTGATGAAGTTTTCACTGTTGTTTCAAAAGAGAAAGTTGATCATTCACTTCTTACAGGTTTCAGTTGCAGGAGTTACAGCTGATTGAGTGGACTGTACCCACTCTTTGATTCAGAGGGGTCTGCACCTTGTAATTAGCCTCCCTCTGCTGTTGCTCTGGGCCTGTTCTTGATGGTAACACTGGACTGGTCAAAATTTGCTACTGCTGGGCCTTGTCTTTTTTTATTTATTTAACTTTTTATTTAACTAGGCAAGTCAGTTAAGAACAAATTACAGTCTAGGAACAGTGCCTTGTTCAGGGGGAAGAAGAACATATTTTTACCTTGTGAGCTCAGAGGATTTGATCTATCAACCTTTCGGTTACTAGTCCAACGCTCTAACCACTAGGCTACCTGCCACCCCTGCCATCTTGAAGCTACCTTGACAGTTCTTGCAGGTTGTAGGGATTGAGGCTGGTTGAGTTTTAGTTGGACATTGAGCTCTATGAAGCCCTCTGAGATACTTTGTCAGTTTGCCGAGAAGTCTGTCAACATGGGAACAGCAGTTCAAGTCATTATCAGAACAGCCTCCAAGGATGGACTCATAGAGTGAAGCTCTGGAACACCCGAGAGTGACCAACCTTCACATCTTGAGCTGTGAGGATGGCGGAAACTTGACTTTGAGCGAGCTAATGAAGTTGGCCATACTGGAGCTGGAGTACCTGAATGCTAGCTGTGTAGGGTGATGGATGATGATGGTAGGACTGGCCAATCCTCTGTGCTTCAGGGAGCCTCAGATGTTCCAATAGGACGTGGTACTTGTATTTCTCAGTCAGCTGTGGATGGGAGTCAAGGATATTGTCCAGTGCCACTTAGATTCGCAAAGTCCTTTTCACTGTCAGTGGTGAAATCTGGTAAGGTGGGTTTAGGAATCCCATACAGTGGCTGACCCATCTGCTGAACTGAACTCCAGGAATCAGGGTGGATGCAGATACCCTGTGGAACTTGCTGTGGGTAAGCCTTGTAGGCTAGCTGTGGAACTTGCTGTGGGTAAGCCTTGTAGGCTAGCTGTGGAACTTGCTGTGGGTAAGCCTTGTAGGCTAGCTGTGGAACTTGCTGTGGGTAAGCCTTGTAGGCTAGCTGTGGAACTTGCATCGAGTAACCTGGGTAGACTGGTAGTGGGACCCGATGGAAGTACATTTGCTAACCTTGAGCAGGGACTTGTTGAGAGTGCACTTGTTGGCTTCGTACTTGAACAGGCTGTGAGTGAACCAGTTGGCCTTGAGCTTGAACTCTCTCTAGCTGCAAAAGAAGGACACGAGAGAGAGTATGATCTGGTGGCTTAGCTAGAACTCTCGAGGGGAGGTAAGCTGTAATGTTAGGTTGGGCCGTTAAGTCCACTGCAACCACTGTGGGACTGCATGGTTGGACCAAGGGTGGTCAGATGTCCAGCTTTCTTAAGTTGGAGAGACTTGGGTTTCTGCTGTAGTCGCAACGTTTGCACTATGCTGAAGTGTTTCCTGTTGCACCTGTGTCTGCTGTCCACGGGTTGCAGTCTGGGTAGGGTGACATGATCAGTCACTGTTCCTCGTTGTTCACTACACGGCAGGTTGCTGATCTGAAGGCCTGGATGAGGCTGAAGTTGTAGGTAGTTGGAACAACTTGTATGTGGTGATGGTGATCCTCTACTGAGGATAACAGGTCAGGACTGCTAGAACCTTGTGGTTTAACCAATTGTAGAATTCCAGGGGCCCCCTAAGTGGGAAGCCCCTAACGTCGGGTGGACCACTCTCTGAGGAGGATTGTCTTTGGGACCTGGAGTAGAGGTACCTACTAGGTGAGGAAGAGGATTGTCTCTTTGTGTCCGAGCTCTGGTTCCTCTTTCTCTGGTTGCAGACTCACTGTTTGACTGGACTAGCTCTGCTCCACTCCATGCTCCTTGGGTGACATCAGAAGTGCTGTCCTCAAACACAGGTACCGTTACTGGTCGTGGAGCAGTTGCGTTGGCATCAGCTGGATGCCCACTCTCGCGACTGTGGCCCTGGCACTGTAGGCTGTAATGGCATGGAGATGCTAGCTTGGGCCAGACTGTTTACCAGAGATTGAGTGACTGTGATTCTCCTCACTCTCCACCGTGAGGAATGAAGAAATGTGGTCCAGCATCTCTTGACGCTTTCTGTTGAGCCTTTCATACAGCTGTCTCCTAAGCTGCTCAGACTCTTCCATTTCAGCTTTAGACACTGACTCCACAGGCTTGTACAGGGGTGCACCCATCAGCTCTCACTGCTGATTCTGCTCGCCCTACCGTGCGGGTGGTGCACCGGTTGTACCGGTGGTAAACTGGTAGGGAAATCAGCTCTCGCTGCTGATTCTGCTCGCCCTACCGTGCGGGTGGTGCACCGGTTGTACCGGTGGTAAGCCGGTAGGGAAATCAGCTCTGTGGAGGTTGCCAACCTCTAGGGGAAGGTGCTCATAG
>NW_021822330.1:0-5000 GCF_901001165.1 Salmo trutta | reverse complement strand
AGTTGTGTGTCTGTGTGTGTGTGTGTTGTGTGTGTGTGTGTGGTGTGTGTGTGTGTGTGTGTGTGTGTGTGTGTGTGTGTGTGTGTGTGTGTGTGTGTGTGTGTGTGGTGTGTGTGTGTGTGTCAGACCCCTGTGTTGGTCATGGATGCTTCTGTCACCAATGATGGATCATCTCATTCTACATCCAGGACATTACTTGCTACGGCAGTGCTGGACTGACCTGAGGACTGCAGGGGAAACTCACTACATTGGACGGTGGCTGACCACTCTGTCTCCCTTTCCAATGCTGCTATTGGTCAGGACATTCTCACCTTCACTGTTAAGGCAAGGCTGCAAGGTTCTACCTGCCAAATTACAACATAACGCTCTGGTACACCCTGCGAACCATTTTACACCCCTGAGTTAAATGTAACGGAGTCTGTAGTACATGTCGGTAACAGAGATCTTCTACATTGCTAGACACGTCCACCTTGTCCAACTGCTAGCTACTGAGGTGGGACGTATGTTCTCGCCGACTGTACAACATACACACTAACATTCCCTGTTCGAGGAGCCTGGTTTGATGTTGATGATAATGCTAATTTTTTTTTTTTCTTGTATGCCGAATGAGACAGATAATGTTGTTGTGGGGAGAGACCACATGGAGGTGCTGATTTGTTTGGGGGGCGGGGAAGTGACTTGCTCATTGGATTGTTCACACGGAGATGGTCTCTTCTGAAATAGCAACATCTCGTATCGCACTTTAGTCAGCCTGGGAACCAGATGCAGGTTGGTGGGGCTGATATTGGTCAGGGCAGGCAGGGCCACATACAGTGGGCTTATGGTACAGATTTACAGGCCTGCCTAAGAGTACAGCAAAACAGCTGACTCGTCACTGCTCTGTTTCAGCTGTTATGGTCAGTCTAGCTGTGTGGAGAAGGTACTGCTCTGTTTCAGCTGTTATGGTCAGTCTAGCTGTATGGAGGAGAAGGTACTGCTCTGTTTCAGCTGTTATGGTCAGTCTAGCTGTATGGAGAAGGTACTGCTCTGTTTCAGCTGTTATGGTCAGTCTAGCTGTATGGAGAAGGTACTGCTCTTTCAGCTGTTATGGTCAGTCTAGCTGTATGGAGGAGAAGGTACTGCTCTGTTTCAGCTGTTATGGTCAGTCTAGCTGTATGGAGAAGGTACTGCTCTGTTTCAGCTGTTATGGTCAGTCTAGCTGTATGGAGGAGAAGGTACTGCTCTGTTTCAGCTGTTATGGTCAGTCTAGCTGTATGGAGAAGGTACTGCTCTGTTTCAGCTGTTATGGCCAGTCTAGCTGTATGGAGAAGGTACTGCTCTGTTTCAGCTGTTATGGTCAGTCTAGCTGTATGGAGAAGGTACTGCTCTGTTTCAGCTGTTATGGTCAGTCTAGCTGTATGGAGAAGGTACTGCTCTGTTTCAGCTGTTATGGTCAGTCTAGCTGTATGGAGAAGGTACTGCTCTGTTTCAGCTGTTATGGTCAGTCTAGCTGTGTGGAGGAGAAGGTACTGCTCTGTTTCAGCTGTTATGGTCAGTCTAGCTGTATGGAGAAGGTACTGCTCTGTTTCAGCTGTTATGGTCAGTCTAGCTGTGTGGAGGAGAAGGTACTGCTCTGTTTCAGCTGTTATGGTCAGTCTAGCTGTATGGAGAAGGTACTGCTCTGTTTCAGCTGTTATGGTCAGTCTAGCTGTATGGAGAAGGTACTGCTCTGTTTCAGCTGTTATGGTCAGTCTAGCTGTATGGAGGAGAAGGTACTGCTCTGTTTCAGCTGTTATGGTCAGTCTAGCTGTATGGAGGAGAAGGTACTGCTCTGTTTCAGCTGTTATGGTCAGTCTAGCTGTATGGAGGAGAAGGTACTGCTCTGTTTCAGCTGTTATGGTCAGTCTAGCTGTATGGAGGAGAAGGTACTGCTCTTTCAGCTGTTATGGTCAGTCTAGCTGTGTGGAGGAGACCTCGTCTCAGAGCAAAACATATCATATTTTATTACGATCCTTAACACTCAATTTAGTATGATATCTTAGTTTATATAACCAACTGATCAAGTAATCCATTGACTGAAGTAACTATATACAGGGAGTACCAGTACCAGATCAATGTGGAGCTATGTACAGGAAGCACCAGATCAACGTGGAGCTATATACAGGAAGTGCCAGATCAATGTGGAGCTATGTACAGGAAGCACCAGATCAATGTGGAGCTATATACAGGAAGTACCAGATCAATGTGGAGCTATATACAGGAAGTACCAGATCAATGTGGAGCTATATACAGGAAGTACCAGATCAACGTGGAGCTATATACAGGAAGTACCAGATCAACGTGGAGCTATATACAGGAAGTACCAGATCAATGTGGGGCTATATACAGGAAGTACCAGATCAACGTGGAGCTATATACAGGAAGTGCCAGATCAACGTGGAGCTATATACAGGAAGTACCAGATCAATGTGGAGCTATATACAGGAAGTACCAGATCAACGTGGAGCTATATACAGGAAGTACCAGATCAATGTGCATAAAGCCAGGATAAAACGGCAAAACGATATATAATAATACAAGTAAAATAAGAACAGAGTAGCAGCTGCAAATGAGCGTGAAAGTCTGTGTGTGTTGTGTAGGTATGCGTGTGTGTGTGTGTGTGTTGTGTGTGTCTGTGTATTGTGTAGGTATGCGTGTGTCTTATGTGTCTGTGTGTGTTGTGTGTGTCTGTGTATTGTGTAGGTATGCGTGTGTCTTATGTGTCTGTGTGTGTTGTGTAGGTATGCGTGTGTGTGTGTGTGTGTGTGTTGTGTCGGTATGCGTGTGTGTTACGTGTATGTGTGTGTGTGTAGATATGCGTGTGTGTGTAATGTGTGTGTGTGCGTACATATGTGAATGTGTGTGTTTGTGTGAGTGTCAGTATATGAGTGAGTGTGTATATAGTGTGTATATAGAGTGTATATAGTGTGTATTTAGTGTATATATAGTGTGTATACAGTGTGTATATAGAGGGTATATACTGTGTATATAGTGTGTCTATAGTGTGTGTATAGTGTGTCTATAGTGTGTCTATAGTGTGTCTATAGTGTGTATATAGTGTGTATATAGTGTGTATATAGTGTATATAGTGTAGTGTGTGTAGTGTGTCTATAGTGTGTATATAGTGTGTATATAGTGTGTATATAGTGTGTATATAGAGTGTCTATAGTGTGTATAGTGTGTATATAGTGTGTATATAGTGTGTATATAGTGTGTATATAGTGTAGTGTGTATATAGTGTGTATATAGTGTGTATATAGTGTGTATATAGTGTGTATATAGTGTGTATATAGTGTATATAGTGTGTATATAGTGTGTATATAGAGGGTATATAGTGTGTATATAGTGTGTATGTAGAGTGTATATAGTGTGTATATAGTGTGTATATAGTGTGTATATAGTGTGTATATAGTGTGTATATAGTGTGTATATAGAGTGTATATAGTGTGTCTATAGTGTGTATATAGTGTGTATATAGAGTGTCTATAGTGTGTCTATAGTGTGTATATAGAGTGTATATAGTGTGTATATAGAGTGTATATAGTGTGTATATAGTGTATATATAGAGTGTATATAGTGTGTATATACTGTGTATATAGTGTGTATATAGTGTGTATATAGTGTGTATATAGTGTGTATATAGTGTGTCTATAGTGTGTATATAGTGTGTATATAGAGAGTCTATAGTGTTTCTATAGTGTGTATATAGAGTGTATATAGTGTGTATATAGTGTGTATATAGTGTGTATATAGAGTGTCTATAGTGTGTCTATAGTGTGTATAGAGTGTATATAGTGTGTATATAGTGTGTATATAGTGTGTATATAGTGTGTATATAGAGTGTATATAGAGTGTCTATAGTGTGTCTATAGTGTGTATATAGAGTGTATATAGTGTGTATATAGTGTGTATATAGTGTGTATATAGAGTGTCTATAGTGTGTATATAGTGTGTATATAGTGTGTATATAGTGTGTATATAGAGTGTATATAGTGTGTATATAGTGTGTCTATAGTGTATATAGTGTGTATATAGTGTGTATATAGTGTGTATATAGAGTGTATATAGTGTGTATATAGAGTGTATATAGTGTGTATATAGTGTGTATATAGTGTGTCTATGGTGTATATAGTGTGTATATAGTGTGTATATAGTGTGTATATAGTGTGTATATACTGTGTATATAGTGTGTATACAGCGAGTTTCAAAAGTACTTCACTGTATATAGTCTTGTGAGTGTATGTAGAGTTGGTGCAAGATATAGGATCAATGCAGATAGTCGTCCGGGTAACCATTTAATTAACTATTTAGCAGCCGTATGGCTATTTAGTATCCTCATAACTGTGCGGGGGTGTGTGTGGACCACGTTGAGTCCTTAGTGACGTAGACGCCAAGGAACCAGAAGCTCTCGACCCGCTCCACTACAGCCCCGTTGATGTGAATGGGGGGGGGTGTTCTCTCCTCTCTTCCTCCCATAGTCCACGATCAGCACATTGGTCTTACTAACGTTGATGGAGAGGTAGTTTTCCTGGCACCATTCTGGCAAGACTCTGATCTCATCCCTGTAGGATGACTCATCGCTCTTGGTGATCAGGTCTACCACCGTCGTGTCGTTAGCAAACTTGATGATGGTGTTGGATTTGTGCGTGGCCACGCAGTTCTGGGTGAACAGGGAGTACAGAAAGGGACTTAGCATGCACCCCTGAGGGCCTCCATTTTGAGGGTCAGCGTGGCGGAGGTTGTTGTAGCCTACCCTCACCACCTGGGGCCAGCCCATCAGGAAATCCAGGATGCAGCTGCAGAGGGAGGGTGTGTGGCCTCCCGAGTGGCACATCAGTCTAAGGCACTGCATTGCAGCAGTGCTAGAAAGCGTCACTACAGACCCGGCTTCGATCCAGGGCTGTGTCGCAGCCGGCCGCGACCAGGAGACCCATGAGGCGGCGCACAATTGGCCCAGCGTAGTCCGGGTTAGGGATGGTTTG
>NW_021822329.1:15000-30666 GCF_901001165.1 Salmo trutta | reverse complement strand
TATAGTCCCTCCTTCTCCCTCTCTCCCTCTCTGTGTCTATCTCTCTCCTATTCATTATAGCTCCCTCCCTCTCTCCCTCTCCTATTCATTATAGCTCTCCCTCTGTCTCTCTCTCTCTCCCTCTCTCCCTCTCTGTGTCTATCTCTCTCCTATTCATTATAGCTCTCTCTCTCTCCATCTCTCTCTCCTCTCTGTCTATCTCTCTCCTATTCATTATAGCTCTCTCTCTCTCTCTCTCCCTCTCTGTGTCTATCTCTCTCCTATTCATTATAGCTCTCTCTCTCTCCCTCTCTCTCTCCCTCTCTGTGTCTCTCTCTCTCTTTTCATTATAGCTCTCTCTCTCTCCCTCTCTCTCTCCCTCTCTGTGTCTATCTCTCTCCTATTCATTATAGCTCTCTCTCTCTCCATCTCTCTCTCCCTCTCTGTGTCTATCTCTCTCCTATTCATTATAGCTCTCCCTCCCTCTCTCCCTCTCTCTCCCTCTCTGTGTCTATCTCTCTCCTATTCATTATAGCTCTCCCTCCCTCTCTCCCCTCTCTCCTCTCTGTGTCTATCTCTCTCCTATTCATTATAGCTCTCCCTCCCTCTCTCCCTCTCTCCCTCTCTGTGTCTATCTCTCTCCTATTCATTATAGCTCTCCCTCCCTCTTTCCCTCTCTCCCTCTCTGTGTCTATCTCTCTCCTATTCATTATAGCTCTCCCTCCCTCTCTCCCTCTCTCCCTCTCTGTGTCTATCTCTCTCCTATTCATTATAGCTCTCCCTCCCTCTCTCCCTCTCTCCCTCTCTGTGTCTATCTCTCTCCTTTTCATTATAGCTCTCCCTCCCTCCCTCTCTCCCTCTCTGTGTCTATCTCTCTCCTATTCATTATAGCTCTCCCTCCCTCTCTCCCTCTCTCCCTCTCTGTGTCTATCTCTCTCCTATTCATTATAGCTCTCCCTCCCTCTTTCCCTCTCTCCCTCTCTGTGTCTATCTCTCTCCTATTCATTATAGCTCTCCCTCCCTCTCTCCCTCTCTCCCTCTCTGTGTCTATCTCTCTCCTATTCATTATAGCTCTCCCTCCCTCTCTCCCTCTCTCCCTCTCTGTGTCTATCTCTCTCCTATTCATTATAGCTCTCCCTCCCTCTCTCCCTCTCTCCCTCTCTGTGTCTATCTCTCTCTCTTTATGTGTGGTGTTTTTGGGGTTGTTGCTCTTTCCTTTCCCAGATGGTCCTGAATAAACCATTAGACAAACTTGTTTTTTTTTTTTTATATGTAAATTCCTTCATAATCAGTACCTTAACGTCCGTATTTGTTTAAGGGGGTTGAAGGTTTATTCCCCCAACTGGTTCTACATTTTTTTCTTCTCTCTCTTCCTCAAATACTCTGAGAACAGCATGATAAATGATAAATAGGACGCAGCCTTTATCATTCTGTTCTCAGAATAGGTTCACTTGGGACGCATACCTAGACTCCCTGACATGAGAGGAGCTCTGAAATGAGGAATCATAAATCACTGATATTAATGGCCTCCTGTTTTTGCATTAATGAACTTTCTTTCCTCTGCTAAAGCCTTTAATTGCATTTTAATATCCGCCAGTGTATGTGTACTTTACTCATGAAATACCAATTTTTCTGCCATATTTCCTCCTCCCCTCTAGCCCAAATGAGGTGATTATAACTGCGTCCCAAATGGCACCCTCTTCCCTATATAGTGCACTACTTTTGGCCAAACCCTATTGGGCCCTGGTAAAAAAAAATGTTTTAAAAATGGTATGCTATATAGGGATTAGGATGCCATTTGGGACGTAGAATGTGTTTAATGGGTTGGTCTGTGCCCACTTTGGTTTGAAAATGGTTTAAATTCCCAATTTTCACTTTAATAGGATTACATTTGAATGGGCCAGTCTGCTGTTTGCTGTAAAAACAGAGTTGATTCTCTCAAGGCACCATTTCAGCGTTAAAGTGTTGGCCTGCCGCTATAAGCAATACGTTTCCTTTATTGGTCCAGCACCGGTCCAGTCGCGTGTGAATTTAGGTCCCTATATTTTACGTTGAATTATATTCTCCATTTCCCATTCGGACTGACTCATTCATCTACATGCCTAACGTACAGAATGTGCTTAGAGGCTGTGCTGTGTAGGTGTAGAGCCGGCCTGTTACAAATGATTCGCCCATATGAAAATATACGTATGCACTACTGTAAGTAGCTGTGTGTAGAAGCGTCCGTTGCTTTTATTCACGGAGACAGTCACGTTAAATCATCTGTTGAGTTTCTAAAAGTTTGTCACAAAAACATGCTTCCTTTTTTTCTTCATTGGCGGGTCAAAAGTACTGTATACTTGCTTCTTGGTGTGCCCCTGAACCTTTAGTGTACTAAGGTACTGCAGGGACTAATCAGGAACAGTACTCACTTCTGTCTGGGACCTGTGCATACGTACTTCACTCATCAGCCAGTTCTTTCCGTCCCGACAGTCCCGCAACCTGAATGTCATCTGCGTGCTGATGGATGATCTGCTTTGTTCCACTTGGATGACAAATGGAGGAGTGTTGGACTGTGTTGTGGCGCTGTGTTTGTTTTGCATTGTAAATCTGATGTGTTGTGGAACATATTGATGGGGGAACATTCAGCCATCAGCTACAGGTTCAACTGAATGGTTCGTCAGGGCGTTGTGTCAGAGAGCTGAACAAAAGGGCCTGGGGGTGCGTCTCTGTAGAAATTCAATTCTTCTCTTGGAGTCAATGTGCCGTAACCGTTGGTCATGTATGGCTGATGTCCTAAATGACATGGCCACTGCTGTTACTGTCCCAGAGAACTGGCACCGTAGGTAAGACCATATCAAATATGATATTGAATAATTGAGACTAGTCATCTAGAAATCAATCTAGTATTTGTTTAGCCGTAACAGTGCGTGTCAATTTCACAGGGGAATTCCAACTTCCTGTAAACCTTTTCTCTCTGACTACTAGGAATTGTGACTCCTGTCAGTCTCTGCGATTGATGACACCTGTGTGGTCACGTTGAGCAATCACTCCCCTGGCGCCCTGGCACAGGACTGTTTTCCTTTCTCACTTCTGCGTGGCTCCCTGAGCCAAAACCAACTCGGATAAATATCTCATCTGCGTGATGTATGATTGTGTGTCTCTTTCTTTCTTTCAGTAAGACTAGGTGGAATGTTGAAGGGAAGGCCCATGTTGGTGCTTGTTAAAGCTATAGGACACAGTGGGCGCCTCTAGCCTGGGTATTCCACCCTGGACAAATATAATCCGTTCCAATAATGTATTTCTATGGTCTACCCTATGGTTATATTAAGTAGGCCGATCTATTCTATTTGACCGTTCCTTAGCACAGGCCTACAATCCAGAGTCCCTCTGACTACTGAGTCCTGCCCGTAGCCACCCGAGTTCTTCCTACGCGTCCCGCGTCGAACACGATCCCAGAATTCCATGCGTGTTAAACACTGGCACGCGATGGAAACAGCTGGCGATATAAATAGGCATTCAATCAAAAAAAGCAAGATGTCCCCGTGAAATCTGTGTCGTTTTTTGAAATCATAGCCACGGGGTATTTTTTGGGGGGTCAAGTAACACTGATATTTAACACAGAGAAGGTTCTGGTGAAGTAGAGTATCAGTACAGTATCTGATTGTGTAACGTGGCTGTGTTCCAGACAGAGCTGGCGCTCTCTCTCGGTGTGTGTGTGTGTGTGTCTACATGTTTTTTCCTACCTTATCAGGACCTCAATGTCATAATAATTCACCCAAATGTCCTAACGAGGTAGTACAGTACGTGTCAACTTTTTAGAAAAGTTTATGTCCTGAAATTGTTCAAATGCTTTTTGAACTTAATGTTTTGGAGTTTGGGTGGAGGTTTTAGGGGTTAGGGTTTCTCCTGAAAGTTCACAAAAATAAAGCTGCGGGCGGGGGGGTTGGAGCCCTGGTTGACAGGACCTGTCAGTGCCGTTTTGACACCGGAGACAAAATAAACGGTAAATAATGGAATCCACCAACATTTCACCCAGTGTAGTGGAACAGAGCTAACCAGATGGCCGGTCACTGTGGTATTACAGCAGTAGAACTATTCTACGCCAGCAGCAGGAGCTCTCTGCTCTTCTCACAGAAAGATGAAGAGACATGCCAACCGAAGACAATATCATGCTTTTATCCAAAGGGACTGACAAGTTCTTCTAATCTACAGTATGTGCGTACATTTTAGTATGTGTATGTGATCGCTGGGGGAATTGAACCGACAGCCCTGGCATTGCCAGCACCACACGGGGAAACCTTAACGTCCAGTTGTTGTTTCAGCTCCTCATTCGACACATGCCTGCTCTCATCAGTCTGTCCCCGTGGTTGCTCTTCCCACAATTCAACCAAACTCTCTGAAGAAGACGGGTGAAGGCCCTCCTGCTCCACAGGGCACCAGTGCATCATGGGGGGGGTTTCCCTTCAGCTGTCAGCACGTGCTACTGTTTTATCGGGCCAGGCTCCGCACCGAGACCCCTCACACACTCCCGGGTACCCTTCACACTCTTCTCCCGCTCTTCCCTCCACGTTCACACCACCCTTCCCCTCGCACTCATCAGCCGTGGAGTGGAACAACCACAGGAAGAAACGAAACACGGACTGATCAGTGATGGTATGTAGTGTTGCGGCGGTGCTCAAGGAATGTTCTACTGTAGTCCGGGTACCAGTATGTTCAGCTAACATGCCACTCCCTTTGTACTCCGTGTCGTGTATAGCTGGAAAGGAGCGGCAAGGAGTGGAATGAAATCTCACCAGACTGGTAACCAGACTAGTTCTACGTAGGAGCTGGGTCCGATCTGGTTTGGTTGAGGTTTGAGTTGTTAGCTTTCTGTCAGGCTCGTTGTCTCTTTTGTTGTTCTTGTCCCGGTGATGACCTTGCTTCTCAGGCATGGCATCGGGCTGAGTAGTCCGACAACTACACACAGATAACCCACATCACACAGGCAGTCTACAGTTTATAGGAGTCACGCCTACTCTGATACTTCTCTTGGGAGTCAATGTGCCGTAACCGTTGGTCATGTATGGCTGATGTCCTAAATGACATGGCCACTGCTGGTACTGTCCCAGAGAACTGGCACCACCGTAAGTAAGACCATATCAAAGGCCAAAATCTATTTTAATCTGCTTCCGTTTGGAAACATACAAGTTTAGTGGAGGCCTTCACTCTGAGACCGTTGTTGGCCTCATGCATATAGAAACACTACTTCTCCCTGTCTCTTTCTCTCTCTCTCTCTCTCTCTCTCTCTCTCTCTCTCTCTCTCTCTCTCTCTGTCTCTGTCTCTCTCTCTGTCTTTGTCTCTGTGTCTCTCTCTCTCTCTCTCTCCCTGTCGCTCTGTCTCTCTCTCTGTCTCTGTCTCTCTCCCTGTCTCTCTGTCTTTGTCTCGGTCTCTCTCTCTGTCTCTGTCTCTCTCCCTGTCTCTCTGTCTTTGTCTCTGTCTCTCTGTCTCTGTCTCTCTCTCTCTGTCTCTCTGTCTGTCTGTCTCTCTCTCTCTCTCTCTCTCTGTCTCTCTGTCTCTCTCTCACTCACTCAGCTCTGTTTTCTCTATTTTCCAGAACTGAAACTATGAGAGAGAAAACATGCCTTAGCTTAGTCCATGAGAATGTGATCTCCAGTCCCCCTGAGCTACACGGGCAGTCAATGATGAATTAACGATAAACCTTCTCCTAATGTTGTTGTGTGTCTGACTTGGCATGCGTTCCAAATGGCACCTTATTCCCTTGAGCTCTGATCAAAATAGTGCACTAGGTAGGGAATAGGGTGCCATTTGGGATGCAACCTAGGCTTGGACTTGTTCGGACCGGGTGTGTGGAGACATGGAGGAATCTTTTGCATTGTTGTTTTGTTCGTTAATTTCTCTGTTTGGTTTCCCCTAATGTGGATCCTAATGCTGTGTGTGCAGGAATAGGAGAACGTCTTGTTCTTTCCCAGCAGTCCTCTGTTTGAAAGGCTTAGTGTGCAGACAGACAGGTTGGGGTTTGAAAAGGCTTAGTGTGCAGCCAGACAGGTTGGGGTTTGGAAAGGCTTAGTGTGCAGACAGACAGGTTGGGGTTTGAAAAGGCTTAGTGTGCAGCCAGACAGGTTGGGGTTTGGAAAGGCTTAGTGTGCAGACAGACAGGTTGGGGTTTGAAAAGGCTTAGTGTGCAGCCAGACAGGTTGGGGTTTGAAAAGGCTTAGTGTGCAGACAGACAGGTTGGGGTTTGGAAAGGCTTAGTGTGCAGACAGACAGGTTGGGGTTTGAAAAGGCTTAGTGTGCAGACAGACAGGTTGGGGTTTGGAAAGGCTTAGTGTGCAGACAGACAGGTTGGGGTTTGGAAAGGCTTAGTGTGCAGGCAGACAGGTTGGGGTTTGGAAAGGCTTAGTGTGCAGGCAGACAGGTTGGGGTTTGAAAAGGCTTAGTGTGCAGACAGACAGGTTGGGGTTTGGAAAGGCTTAGTGTGCAGACAGACAGGTTGGGGTTTGGAAAGGCTTTGTGTGCAGACAGACAGGTTGGGGTTTGGAAAGACTTAGTGTGCAGGCAGACAGGTTGGGGTTTGGAAAGGCGTGGTGTGCAGACAGACAGGTTGGGGTTTGGAAAGGCTTAGTGTGCAGACAGACAGGTTGGGGTTTGGAAAGGCTTAGTGTGCAGACAGACAGGTTGGGGTTTGAACAGGCTTCGTGTGCAGACAGACAGGTTGGGGTTTGGAAAGGCTTAGTGTGCAGACAGACAGGTTGGGGTTTGGAAAGGCTTAGTGTGCAGACAGACAGGTTGGAGTTTGAAAAGGCTTAGTGTGCAGACAGACAGGTTGGGGTTTGGAAAGGCTTAGTGTGCAGGCAGACAGGTTGGGGTTTGGAAAGGCTTAGTGTGCAGACAGACAGGTTGGGGTTTGGAAAGGCTTAGTGTGCAGACAGACAGGTTGGGGTTTGGAAAGGCTTAGTGTGCAGACAGACAGGTTGGAGGTTGAAAAGTCTTGGTGTGCAGACAGACAGGTTGGAGGTTGAAAAGGCTTAGTGTGCAGACAGACAGGTTGGGGTTTGGAAAGGCTTTAGTGTGCAGACAGACAGGTTGGGGTTTGGAAAGGCTTTAGTGTGCAGGCAGACAGGTTGGGGTTTGAACAGGCTTAGTGTGCAGACAGACAGGTTGGGGTTTGAAAAGGCTTAGTGTGCAGACAGACAGGTTGGGGTTTGGAAAGGCTTAGTGTGCAGACAGACAGGTTGGGGTTTGAAAAGGCTTAGTGTGCAGACAGACAGGTTGGGGTTTGGAAAGGCTTAGTGTGCAGACAGACAGGTTGGGGTTTGGAAAGGCTTAGTGTGCAGGCAGACAGGTTGGGGTTTGGAAAGGCTTAGTGTGCAGGCAGACAGGTTGGGGTTTGAAAAGGCTTAGTGTGCAGACAGACAGGTTGGGGTTTGGAAAGGCTTAGTGTGCAGACAGACAGGTTGGGGTTTGGAAAGGCATTGTGTGCAGACAGACAGGTTGGGGTTTGGAAAGACTTAGTGTGCAGGCAGACAGGTTGGGGTTTGGAAAGGCGTGGTGTGCAGACAGACAGGTTGGGGTTTGGAAAGGCTTAGTGTGCAGACAGACAGGTTGGGGTTTGGAAAGGCTTAGTGTGCAGACAGACAGGTTGGGGTTTGAACAGGCTTCGTGTGCAGACAGACAGGTTGGGGTTTGGAAAGGCTTAGTGTGCAGACAGACAGGTTGGGGTTTGGAAAGGCTTAGTGTGCAGACAGACAGGTTGGAGTTTGAAAAGGCTTAGTGTGCAGACAGACAGGTTGGGGTTTGGAAAGGCTTAGTGTGCAGGCAGACAGGTTGGGGTTTGGAAAGGCTTAGTGTGCAGACAGACAGGTTGGGGTTTGGAAAGGCTTAGTGTGCAGACAGACAGGTTGGGGTTTGGAAAGGCTTAGTGTGCAGACAGACAGGTTGGAGGTTGAAAAGTCTTGGTGTGCAGACAGACAGGTTGGAGGTTGAAAAGGCTTAGTGTGCAGACAGACAGGTTGGGGTTTGGAAAGGCTTTAGTGTGCAGACAGACAGGTTGGGGTTTGGAAAGGCTTTAGTGTGCAGGCAGACAGGTTGGGGTTTGAACAGGCTTAGTGTGCAGACAGACAGGTTGGGGTTTGGAAAGGCTTAGTGTGCAGACAGACAGGTTGGAGTGTTTGAGCGTCACGTCATCGGGTTACCTGGAGGAGAGGAGATCCAGTGGCTCTCAGCTTTCAAGACACTATTCATAGTAACAGCAGTCTTTGGCAAAATGTCTGGGGCTGTGGGTAAGATCCATTCATGTGACTAGAGGGTTATTAAGGTCAAATGTTTACGGTAGTAATCGATAAGGACCTTTTTTCAGTTTGAATTCATATCAACGAGGGGAGGCTCTGACCTACCTAGACAGTTCTACCAACACATAGCTAGTGCCCATATTAAGATGCTCTCTCTCTCTGTGGTATTTCTCTCTCGTGATAATTGGCTTCCTGGAAAAACCCCAAGGAGACACTCTGTTGTTTATAGACAATATATTTAATGGAGCTTAATTAGAATGAAGCCGTGTTGCAGAGCAGCTGTGTACACACCGAGGGAATCTGCGAGGGGAAACCATTCAACACAATAGCAGACTTAAGAGCGAGAAATGCAGTGAGAACGACCAATCTGACTTTATAATGGCTGATTGAGACGGAATGTCTCCAGTGCTGGAGTGCAACGGGTTTTTTAACACAGATGTACTTCGTTATGCTGTGTGTGTCTCGTTCACAGACAGAATATTACCATTTGGCTCTGGGTGCTGAGATACGTATGCGTATTGGACTGGGACCACGAGGCTCTCACTGATCAACACACTCTACATTGATGATCCAACAACACATGGATGTTTGGTGACTTGAGCCCATCATCACTAGCCTGGTACTATATTCGTTGCTTGGCAATAACAACAACCATAGGAGATGGCAAGACAGCACAAACACAGCTGGGAGCACCAGGCTAAGCTACACATCACAATGAATAGGATTATAGTCACTTAGTGCCTGTTTGGGGGGGTACCAACTCACCAGTCACCGCTGCCTTCCTCGTCACTACCGAGAAGGCTTACCACACCCTTGACAGTCAGGCGGTAAAAATATGTGATGGTTAATGTGGGTCTATCCCACCATGTTTGGTCTGTGGGGTAGTACCAATGATTATTGGGTGGTACGGAGGTCGGCTGGCTGCCTGGGTAATGATGAAGTGAAAAATGTGACAGAAATCGGTTGCCATTTGAAGTTTGGTTCATCGTTGCATCTCTACATCTCTTACTTTTTACAATGTTTGCCAGCAAAGAAGCCCTCCGTTTGCCAATCAAATGGCTGTCAGGTTGAAGAGCAATATTGTGATGAGTCCTACTTTCGTCTCTCTCCAGGTCTGGTGGAGATTCTGTTGATGCACCCTCTAGATGTGGTGAAGACCAGGTACGTCGCCCTATAAAACACACACACACACACACACACACACACACTTTTAACCTAAATCCAAATATGGCTGAATACAAACAGTGTAGTTATTCCCTCCGCAAGGCAATCAAACAAGCAAAATCCCAGTACAGGGACAAGTTGGAGTTGTAATTCAATGGCTCAGACACGAGACTTATGTGGCAGGGTCTACAGGAAGTCACTACAAAAAGAAAACCAGTGACGACACCGTCACGCTTCCAGACAAACTAAACACCTTCTTTGCGCGCTTTGAGGATAATACAGTGCCACTGTCGCAGCTCGCTAACAAAGACTGCGTCTCCCCTTCTCTGTCGCTGACGTGAGTAAAACATTTAAACGTGTTAACCCTCGCAAGGCTGCTGTCCCAGACGGCATCCTTAGCCGCGTCCTCAGAGCATGCGCAGACCAGCTGGCTGGTGTATTTACGGATATATTTAATCTCTCCCTATCCCAGTCTGCTGTCCCCGCATGCTTAAAGATGGCTACCATTGTTCCTGTACACAAGAAGGCAAAGATAACTGAACTAAATGACTACCGCCCCCTAGCACTCACTTCTGTCATCATGAAGTGCTTTGAGAGACTAGTCAAGGATCATATCACCTCAACTTTACCGGCCACCCTAGACCCACCTCAATTTGCTTACCGCCCCAATAGATCCACAGACGATGCAATCGCCATCACACTGCACACTGCCCTATCCCATCTGGACAAAAGAATAGCTATGTAAGAATGTTGTTCATTGACTACAGCTCAGCATTCAACACCATAGTACCCTCCAAGCTCATCATCAAGCTGGAGGCCCTGGGTCTGAACTCCGCCCTGTGCAACTGGGTCCTGGACTTTTTGACGGGCCGCCCCCAGGTCGCGAAGGTAGGAAACAACATCTCCACTCCGCTGATCCTCAACACTGGGGCCCCACAAGGGTGTGTGCTCAGACCCTCCTGTACTCCCTGTTCACCCACGACTGCATGGCCATGCACACCTCCAACTCAATCATCAAGTTTACAGACGACACTACAGTGGTAGGCTTGATTACCAACAACGACGAGACGGCCTACAGGGAGGAGGTGAGGGCCCTCGGAGTGTGGTGTCAGGAAAATAACCTCACACTCAACGTCAACAAAACAAAGGAGATGATCGTGGACTTCAGGAAACAGTAGAGGGAGCACCCCCCCATCCACATCGACGGGACAGTCGTGGAGAAGGTGGAAAGTTTTAAGTTCCTGGGCGTACACATCACAGACAAACTGAAATGTTCCACCCCGACAGACAGCGTGGTGAAGAAGGCGCAACCTCAGGAGGCTGAAGAAATTTGGCTTGTCACCCAAAACCCTGACAAACTTTTACAGATGCACAATTGAGAGCATCCTGTCGGGCTGTATCACCGCCTGGTACGGCAACTGCACTGCCCTCAACCGTAAGGCTCTCCAGAGGGTAGTGAGGACTGCACAACGCATCACTGGGGGAAAACTACCTGCCCTCCAGGATACCTACAACACCTGATGTCACAGGAAGGCCAAAAAGATCATCAAGGACAACAACCACCCGAGCCACTGCCTGTTCACCCCGCTACCATCCAGAAGGCGAGGTCAGTACAGGTGCATCAAAGCTGGGACAGAGAGACTGAAAAACAGCTTCTATCTCAAGGCCATCAGACTGTTAAACAGCCATCACTAACTCAGAGAGGCTGCTGTCTACATTGAGACCCAGTCACTGGCCACTTTAATAAATGGATCACTAGTCACTTTATGCAATGTCACTTTATATAATGTTTACATACCCTACATTACTCATCTCATATGTATATCCTGTATCTTATATCATCTATTGTATCTTGCCTATGCCGCTCGGCCATCGCTCATCCATATATTTATATGTACATATTCTTATTCCGTCCCTTTAGATTTGTGTGCATTAGGTAGTAGTTGGTGAATTGATAGATTACTTGTTAGATATTACTGCACTGTCGGAGCTAGAAGCACAAGCATTTCGCTACGCTCGCATTAACATCTGCTAACCATGTGTATGTGACCAATACAATTTGATTTGATGACGGTGTGACGTTTTTTTTTGTTGAATTCACGTTAGTTGACTACTCAACCAAACTCAACCATAACGTTGGGCCTATATTCTGGAGTGTTTCTCTTCCTGGGGCTTTTTCCCCGGGGCTTTTTCCCCGCTGCTTAGCTCAGTGGGACTGAATCTGGCCAGCACTGTATTCTCCCAGTGGTGGGCAGCATCCCCTGCCAAAGCCTTAAACCATTTTGTGGAAAATGAAATGGATCATTTACCCATTCCACCCCACAATGTTTAAGTAATACGTTTTTATGTTTTGCAAATCGCTTACATTTTTTACCTCATTATTTAATTTGATCCCATCCTTTTTTTTCATGGCCTCTGGGTTGCTGCTGAAAAAGAACCAAACAGAGAAAATAAATCTGAGTGCAGAGTTTTGGGGTTGTTGTTTTTTACGTTTTCATCCTCTCTCTCTCTTTCTCCCTCCCTTTCTCTCCCTCTGTCTCTCTCTTTCTCCCTCCCTTTCTCTCCCTCTGTCTCTCTCTTTCTCCCTCCCTTTCTCTCCCTCTGTCTCTCGTTCTTTCTCTCCCTCTGTCTCTCTCTTTCTCCCTCCCTTTCTCTCCCTCTGTCTCTCTCTTTCTCCCTCCCTTTCTCTCCCTCTGTCTCTCGTTCTTTCTCTCCCTCTGTCTCTCGTTCTCTCTTTCTTTCCTGCCCCCCCCCCTCTCCCTCTCATGTAACGGTGGCTGTGCTGTGAGGGTAGAGAGGTAGGAGGGTGATCAGGACCCTCACACCACAGCCACTCAGCCATCCATCCATAAACAGGTCGTGGGCTGCTACTAAAGCTTTATAGTCTTTCACAGGCCCAGCAAGACCGCTGGCAAGGCCTCAACCCCCCCCTGCCCTACCCCTCCACCCTTCCCTCTGCTGCCGCCCTCCAAAACCCTCCCCTCCACCCGCCCTCTATAAATTCTGCTGCTTCTCTGTCATTTACAGCGGTAGTTTCTTGGTAAATAAACTTTCGAAGGCTTGCCTTTTAAAAAGGGAAGGTGGAATGGAGGCCACGACCAGAAGAGAAGAGCGAGGAGGAGTGGAAATGCAGGAGGGTTAAAAGGAGAAGGTTGTTGGAGGAATACACTCAGACACACAAACACCTCACAGACGCACGGAGACCGGCCGGGCAGTGTTGTATTAGCAGATATCTGATACTCCCGGGGCCTGTTGCGTGATTTACAGCCCTGGTTGGAAGGTATAGAGGGTTTATTACAGGTAAGGGCTGACCACAGCCTGTCTGTCCTCACACACAGGGGTCAGGGTTAAAAGTGCACGAGCTATTTTCTTTGTAATGCCCTTCTTTAAAGAGTGGTAAAAGCACCAGTAAAAAACGACAGCTTTATTGAGATGTTATTGATCTGTTTCGCGCCTGCGTGTCCCCGTGCCTCTGCCTGGCCCATCAATGGGGGGGGGAAGGGAGGTGTGTGTGTCTCTCTCTCTCTCTCTCTCTCTGCCTGCCCCATCAATCAGGAGCTCTTTGAGGATCCATGTATCCATCTATGTGTTTGTCTTGTTTTCAAAGGGATTTCTCTTTTTGTCTTCAGGACATTGCACTTGATGTCCCACTCGATGTCCTTATTCCAGAGGTCTCTGAATGCAGTCTTCTTTAATAGATGGAATAAACAGACAAAAGTATTTCTATTTTGGAACTGGAACTCAGAGCCAAGGCCAGAAATATGGAAAGTTTATTGAATCTGCCTCTTTAAACTTCAGGAGGTTTCTGTCTGCTGAAGGACAAGCTACATACACCCACCCACACACACACATGCTTACACACTCGCACTCTCTCAGTTTCTCTCTTTCGCTCTCTGTTTCACACACTCATTCAGAACATCTACACATTAGATTATGCACACAGCAGAATGTACACACACTAGCTAGCTAGCTAATTGGGACCGAGAAGCAGGAGCTGAAATCTATTAGCAGGCGGGAGGCTTGGAGCTGGCCAGGCTGACTGGTAGCTGATGAGGCCTTCAGACACACACACCTCCACTGCGTCGGTCTCTTTCTTTCTCTCTCTCTCTCTCTCTCTCTCTCTCTCTCTCTCTCTCTCTCTCTCTCTCAATTCAATTCAATTCAATTCGCTTTATTGGCATGACGTAACAATGTACATATTGCCAAAGCTTACTTTGGATATTTACAATATAAAAAATAAATAAAAATGAGAATCAAAAATTGTCAACGGGACAACAGTAACAACAATAACCAACGGTCAATATAACCATACATTCAACAATAACAATAATCATACAGTTGAGGACATGTGCAGGTTTATTGGTCTGTCAGACACTGTCCCTCAACTTATGGCAGGCAGCAATGTAGTGCGCTGCCAACCCACAGCTCTCTGCGTCCTCCCCCAACAGGATGGGTAGCCTATCCTCATCAGAGAGGTCTTTAAAACCTTGAATAAGGATTTCAAATTTGGGGAAATGACACTCTCTAATTGTTTTATATTTTTGACATTTTGTCAGGAAATGCAGCTCCGTCTCAGGTTCTGCTGTTGTGCAGTGGTTGCACAGCCTTTCCTCTACAGGGAGCCAGGTTTTCCTGTGTCTACCCTTCTCAATGGCAAGGCTGTGCTCACTGAGCCTGTACTTTGTCAAGGTTTTTCTAAGGTTTTGATCAGTAACCATGGTCAAATATTTAGCCATAGTGTACTGTCGATTTAGGGCCAGATAGCACTGCATTTTGCTTTGTGTTTGTGCTTGTGTTTCCCAATAAGCAATGTAGTTTTGTTTTGACTGTGTTGTAATTTGGTTTATTCTGATTGATTGGATGTTCTGGTCCTGAGGCTTCAGTGTGTTAGTAGAACAGGTTTGTGAACTCAGCCCCAGGACCAGCTGGATGAGGGGACTCTTTTCTTTGCTCAGCTCTTGGCATTGCAGGGCTTGGTAATGATATGAGAGGGGGTCACTGTATTTTAGATGTTTCCAAAACTTAATTGCTCTTTTTTGAGTTTTTATTATTAGTGGATATTGGCCTAATTCTGCCCTGCATGCATTGTTTGTAGTTTTCCTCTGGACACGTAGGAGAATCTTACAGAACTCTGCATGTAGGGTTTCAATGGGGTGTTTGTCCCATTTGATGAAATCTTGTTTTGCAAGTGGACCCCACACCTCGCTGCCATAAAGTGCAATTGGTTCAATGACATATTCAATTAGTTTTAGCCAAATTTTAATAGGTATTTCAATTTGAATTTGCTTTTTAATGGCGTAGAATGCCCTGCGTGCTTTCTCTCTCAGTTCATTCACTGCCTCATTAAGGTGTCCAGTTGAGCTTATTTTTAAACCTAAGTAATTGTAGTGTGTACAGTACTCTATATATTTTGTACCAATTGAGAACTTTGGTCTAATTCCCTGAGATCTGGATCTTCTCTGGAAAATCATTATTTTAGTCTTTTTGGGGTTTACTGCCAGGGCCCAGGTCTGGCAGTACTGCTCTAGCAGGTCCAGGCTCTGCTGTAGGCCAGGTGCTGTGGGTGACAGCAGGCATAGGTCATCTGCGAAGAGTAGGCATTTAACTTCTGAATTGTGGAGACTAACACCAGGGGCTGAGGATTTTTCTAGAATAGTGGCCAATTCGTTAATGTAAATATTGAAGAGTGCAGGGCTCAGATTGCAACCCTGACGAAGGCCCCGCCCCTGGTTAAAGAATTCTGTCCTTTTCTTACCAATTTTAATGCTGCACGTATTGCCAGTATACATTGATTTAATTATGTCATATGTTTTACCCCCTACACCACTTTCAATAACTTTGTAGAACAGTCCTGTATGCCAAATAGAATCAAATGCTTTTTGGAAGTCGATAAAGCAAGTGTATATTTTGGTATTATTTTGGTGGACATGTTTATCTATCAGGGTGTGTAAGGTGTAAATATGATCAGTTGTGCGATGTTTTGGTATAAATCCAATTTGGCTTTTACTCAAGACATTGTGCTTATTAAGGAAGTTTAGAACTCTTACATTGATGATACTACAGAAAACCTTCCCCAGGTTACTGTTCACACAAATGCCTCTGTAATTGTTAGGGTCAAATTTGTCTCCATTCTTAAAGATTGGGGTTATGAGTCCTTGATTCCAGATGTCAGGGAAATAACCTACACTCAGGATCAAATTAAACAATTTTAATATAGCCAATTGAAATTTTGCACTAGTGAGTTTGAGCATT
>NW_021822329.1:0-10000 GCF_901001165.1 Salmo trutta | reverse complement strand
GTTTCTTTGCAGCAATTCGACCTTGAAGGCCTGATTCACACAGTCTCCTCTGAACAATTGATGTTGAGATGTGTCTGTTACTTGAACTCTGTGAAGCATTTATTTGGGCTGCATTTTTTGAGGCTGGTAACTCTAATAAATGTATCCTCTGCAGCAGAGGTAACTCTGGGTCTTCCTCATGAGAGCCAGTTTCATCATAGCGCTTGATGGTTTTTGTGACTGCACTTGAAGAAAATGTTTCTTGACATTTTCCGGATTGACTGACCTTCATGTCTTAAAGTAATGATGGACTGTTGTTTCTCTTTGCTTATTTAAGCTGTTATTGCTATAATATGGACTTGGTCTTTTACCAAATAGGGTTATCTTCTGTATACCACCCCTACCTTGTCACAACACAACTGATTGGCTCAAACGCATTAAGGAAAGAAATTCCACAAATGAACCTTTAACAAGACACACCTGTTAATTAAAATACATTCCATGTGACTATCTCATGAAGCTGTCATTTGTTTAGCACTTTTTTGGTTACTACATGATTCCATATGTGTTATTTTATAGTTTTGATGTCTTCACTATTATTCTACAATGTAGAAAATAGTAAAGATAAAGAAAAACATTTCAATGAGTATGTGTCTCCAAACTTTTGACTGGTACTGTAGGTCTCACGACACACTCTCCTTTTTCTAAACACACCCCTCACTTCCTCATTATCATACCCCGTGATACTCAATAGCCCCTCTCTCTAATCCACACACTTCCCTACTATGTAGCCAACATCCCAACACTTCCAATAAAAGAAGTTCCCTCTCGGGAAGAATAAAGTGTATCTAATCTAGACCATGTCCTTATATACAGGAGTGGCAGTTAGCCTAGTGGTTAGAGCATTGGGCCAGTAACCAAAAGATTGCTAGATCAAATCCCCGAGCTGACAAGGTAAACATCATTCGTTCTGCTCCTGAACAAGGCAGTTAAGCCACTGTTCCTAGGCCGTCATTGTAAATAAGAATGTGTTGTTAACTGACTTGCCTAGTTAAATAAAGGTTGAATAAAACGTATATATACCTCTCTCCCTGTGACATAAGTATGGATTGGCTCCTCCCTCTGGGTTTTGACTGACAGTTTTCAGCTCCTCCCGCTCACAGTTTTATGTGTCAAAACCAAAGTTAAAAACCCTCTAAGTATATCTTTCTTAGGAGTCTGGATAGTTACGCTTCACTCACCATGAGTCAGTCTCTCTCACACACACACACACACACACACACACACACACACACACACACACACACACACACACACACACACACACACACACACACACACACACACACACACAGTCCTGCAGAGACACAACTCTGGTCCCTGATTAGAAAAACCTGGGGTTACCCCTTGCCTCACGACAGTATCCATGACAACTCAGCCTCCATTTGATCCCAGCATGGATGAAAGTATGTCTCTGCTTGAAGGCTAGTGGATCACAATCTTTGACGAGGGCCTTTGACAGATGACGTCCTGTAAGTAACGTGTGTGTGTGTGTGTGCCCGCACGTATATAGACACAGCCTGGGCTGGGGGCTCATTCTCTCCTCTCCTCCCCCTCTCACCCCCGACTGCTGTGTGAACCCTGCTGCCCTCCTGGAGGAATCCCTGACACCGTGCTCAAACAACAGGCCACAAAGCTCCGAGGGCCTGATAGCTGATCCGTCCTTGTAAAGGAACATGCAGGTCAGCAGCAGTCAAGTCTCCTCCTAAACCTCTATACCCTGAAAGACTCCTCAAGAGAGTCCCCTCTGACGGTGTGTAAAACTCAGTCTCTAGCCTACTTCGCTCACGTTGTGGAGTCAATTACGGATCATATAGAGTAGGGAGAAGGCGTTTCTCCTTACAGTATCTTATCCTTTGTGCGTTTGTGTGTGTGTTTTGAGAAATGTACTTCCTCTCTCCTCATGTTCAATGCCCCTGTGCCGCGACTCATCCCTGCCTCTGCCACACTTCCGCTCCTTACCTAACTGACCGCCCAGTAAGCCCACTACATAACACCTGCCTCTTCCTCCATCTGTGGACGATATCCACTCTTGTCTGGTGCGATCTGACCATATATCAAACCTGTTATTTCAAGAGAATCGCGGTTGCATCTCTTACTTGCGTCATAGTAGGATTGACTGTCTTGCCTATGAAGTACCATCCAGAAGGCCTATATTTAAGGAAGATAAGTGGATGGAGAGCTACTGTTATCCTCATCCTATCCTCTCCTTGCTGCAGCACTGTAGGCCAGTCCTGTCTCTCCCATGGATCTCCCTCCAGCTCTACTCACTTCCCTGTTGCTGCTCCTGCCACTACACATTATGACCGGGTGTTCAACAGGACCGCTACCTAGGAGGTGTCAGTGTCACAAACACCTCAGCGCATTATGTTACAAAGATTGAATTGTTTAAGTACTACAACTGCGTCTGAAATTAGCCGTTTTAGAGTGGCAGTACAGGACTTGATGAAAACTCGTTTGTTTCCGTGTCTCGGGGACGCCTGGTGGCATCTGGAACCTTCTTCACGTTTCTCCTCTCTCTCTCTCACTCACTCACACTCACACACACAGCGCTGGGCCTTGGGAGGCAGGGGAGCGAGGAGGAGAGGAGAAGAAGGGATTGTCACCAGCAGTAATATAGAGGCTCGGGTTTTGCCAAGGACCAAGGAAACACTTAGGAAAGTTGTCTTCTGTCTGGAAAGCGTGTGCGTCTGTGTGTGTGTGCGGGCGTGCGTGCGTGTGTTACAGCCAAGTCACCCCCACTGTCAGAGAAGTCTCCAAAACCATGCAGCATTCCCTCACTTCAAAGTGGTGCTTACTTTCCTGTCCTTTGAGCTGGGTTAGTATGTACTGTGCTATCTCTAGAGATCCTGGCTTGTGCTCGGCACTTCTTTCCTTGCTTTGATCTCCCCTAGCTCAACCTGTACCTTCCACTTATTTTCAAGAAGTTCAGTACTGACTATGACTGTGATATGTGGTTAACATAGCTAGGTGGTTGTCTCACGTAGCTATCTTAAGTGCGACTTAAATGCAAGTCGCTCTGGATAAGAGCGTCTGCTAAATGATTAGAATGGAAATGTCAATTGTTCAGCATGGTAGGCGAATCATCATCATCATGGGAGTTTTGAGCTCAGATATTAGTTTTCTGCTCTTCCTGTTGACATTGATTCTAAAAGTTATATTCATGGACACCCATTGAAGCTCTTTATTGTCTACTACTACTAGTTGACCCTTCTATCACCCATCTTCGGGTCTCTCATCAGCTAGTTTTTATGCCGTTCTTCCTGCCCAGAAGTCTGATCAGCACAGTGGGATCCAGGGGCTGAGGGGTCACAGTACATGAGGAGAAGACATCTGGGTCCCAGGGAGAGGGAGAGAGAGGTAGCTTCACCAGCCTGGGCACTAGAAGTAGACTTCGATTTCGGACGTTTGAAAAGGTCCCCACAACGTCGATATATACCTTCCTCGGCACTCACAAAAAAAACTTTTTAAAAAACGGTTGCCGTTTAGGCCACCGCGCCACCACAGTTCACAATTATCCAGCAAGCCGTAAGAACACCTGATGATAGTAGCTGGAAACAGAGCTTTGTTTTTAATTATTTTTGTTTTAAGCATTCCCCAAACCATAGCCTGAAACTTAACCACTCAGAATGAATGTCTAAACTGTTAACCTTCTGAGTGGTTTCTGTTTCAACCCTGTAGCCACGAGGAATGAATGCGTCTCGAAAAGATGTTCATCCAAAATACGTTTAATTTCGAAGGGAAATGATGATCTTGTTGAGCTTGCCGGTGAAGAACCACAGGAGTCGTGTTTATCTGAACTCACACACACACACATTCACACACACATACAGTATATATACACATACACACATACACACACATACACACACACTCACAGTATATGAGTAGACATCTGGATCCCAGCCATGGACTGAGGTAGCATCTCAGTGGGGATGGAAACCAGTCATGTTTATCTGTGTGAGAAGTAAAGAGAAGAAGCCCCAGTAGGAGACAGGGTTAGTAGGAGACAGGGTTAGTAGGAGACAGGGTTAGTAAGAGACAGGGTTAGTAAGAGACAGGGTTAGTAGGAGACAGGGTTAGTAAGAGACAGGGTTAGTAGGAGACAGGGTTAGTAGGAAACAGGGTTAGTAGGAGACAGGGTTAGGGTTAGTGGGAAACAGGGTTAGGGTTAGTAGGAGACAGGGTTAGTAGGAGACAGGGTTAGGGTTAGTAGGAGACAGGGTTAGGGTTAGTAGGAGACAGGGTTAGGGTTAGTAGGAAACAGGGTTAGGGTTAGTGGGAGACAGGGTTAGGGTTAGTAGGAGACAGGGTTAGTTCGTAGGAGACAGGGTTAGGGTTAGTAGGAGACAGGGTTAGGGTTAGTAGGAGACAGGGTTAGGGTTAGTAGGAGACAGGGTATGTAGGAGACAGGGTTAGGGTTAGTAGGAGACAGGGTTAGTAGGAGACAGGGTTAGGGTTAGTAGGAGACAGGGTTAGGGTTAGTAGGAGACAGGGTTAGGGTTAGTAGGAGACAGGGTTAGGGTTAGTAGGAGACAGGGTTAGGGTTAGTAGGAAACAGGGTTAGGGTTAGTGGGAGACAGGGTTAGTAGGAGACAGGGTTAGGGTTAGTAGGAGACAGGGTTAGTAGGAGACAGGCTTAAGGCCAGTAGGAGACAGGGTTGGGGTTAGTAGGAGACAGGGTTAGGGTTAGTAGGAGACAGGGTTAGTAGGAGACAGGGTTAGGGTTAGTAGGAGACAGGGTTAGGGTTAGTAGGAGACAGGGTTAGTAAGAGACAGGGTTAGGGTTAGTAGGAGACAGGGTTAGTAGGAGACAGGGTTAGGGTTAGTAGGAGACAGGGTTAGGGTTAGTAGGAGACAGGGTTAGGGTTAGTAGGAGACAGGGTTAGTAGGAGACAGGGTTAGGGCCAGTAGGAGACAGGGTTAGTAGGAGACAGGGTTAGGGTTAGTAGGAGACAGGGTTAGGGTTAGTAGGTGACAGGGTTAGGGTTAGTGGGAAACAGGGTTAGGGTTAGTAGGGAGACAGGGTTAGTAGGAGACAGGGTTAGGGTTAGTAGGAGACAGGGTTAGGGTTAGTAGGAGACAGGGTTAGGGTTAGTAGGAAACAGGGTTAGGGTTAGTGGGAGACAGGGTTAGGGGTTAGTAGGAGACAGGGTTAGTAGGAGACAGGGTTAGGGTTAGTAGGAGACGGGTTAGGGTTAGTAGGAGACAGGGTTAGGGTCAGTAGGAGGACGGGTTAGTAGGAGACAGGGTTAGGGTTAGTAGGAGACAGGGTTAGTAGGAGACAGGGTTAGTAGGAGACAGGGTTAGTAGGAGACAGGGTTAGGGTTAGTAGGAGACAGGGTTAGGGTTAGTAGGAGACAGGGTTAGGGTTAGTAGGAGACAGGGTTAGGGTTAGTAGGAAACAGGGTTAGGGTTAGTAGGGAGACAGGGTTAGTAGGAGACAGGATTAGTAGGAGACAGGGTTAGTAGGAGACAGGCTTAGGGCCAGTAGGAGACAGGGTTAGTAGGAGACAGGGTTAGGGTTAGTAGGAGACAGGGTTAGTAGGAGACAGGGTTAGGGTTAGTAGGAGACAGGGTTAGGGTTAGTAGGAGACAGGGTTAGTAGGAGACAGGGTTAGGGTTAGTAGGAGACAGGGTTAGTAGGAGACAGGGTTAGGGTTAGTAGGAGACAGGGTTAGGGTTAGTAGGAGACAGGGTTAGTAGGAGACAGGGTTAGTAGGAGACAGGGTTAGGGCCAGTAGGAGACAGGGTTAGTAGGAGACAGGGTTAGGGTTAGTAGGAGACAGGGTTAGTAGGAGACAGGGTTAGGGTTAGTAGGAGACAGGGTTAGTAGGAGACAGGGTTAGGGCCAGTAGGAGACAGGGTTAGTAGGAGACAGGGTTAGGGTTAGTAGGAGACAGGGTTAGTAGGAGACAGGGTTAGGGTTAGTAGGAGACAGGGTTAGTAGGAGACAGGGTTAGGGCCAGTAGGAGACAGGGTTAGGGAGTGAGACAGGCTTAGGGTTAGTAGGGAGACAGGGTTAGTAGGAGACAGGGTTCGGGTTAGTAGGAGACAGGGTTAGTAGGAGACAGGGTTAGTAGGAGACAGGGTTAGTAGGAGACAGGGTTAGTAGGAGACAGGTTTAGGGTTAGTAGGAGACAGGGTTAGGGTTAGTAGAGGTCAGGGTTAGGGATAGTAGGAGACAGGGTTAGGGCCAGTAGGAGACAGGGTTAGTAGGAGACAGGGTTAGGGTTAGTAGGAGACAGGGTTAGTAGGGAGACAGGGTTAGGGCCAGTAGGAGACAGGGTTAGGGTTAGTGGGAGACAGGGTTAGTAGGAGACAGGGTTAGTAGGAGACAGGGTTAGTAGGGGACAGGGTTAGTAGGAGACAGGGTTAGTAGGAGACAGGGTTAGTAGGAGACAGGGTTAGTAGGAGACAGGGTTAGTAGGAGACAGGGTTAGTAGGAGACAGGGTTAGGGTTAGTAGGAGACAGGGTTAGGGTTAGTAGGAGACAGGGTTAGGGTTAGTAGGAGACAGGGTTAGGGTTAGTAGGAGACAGGGTTAGTAGGAGACAGGGTTAGGGTTAGTAGGAGACAGGGTTAGGGTTAGTAGGAGACAGGGTTAGTAGGAGACAGGGTTAGTAGGAGACAGGGTTAGGGTTAGTGGGAGACAGGGTTAGGGTTAGTAGGAGACAGGGTTAGGGTTAGTAGGAGACAGGGTTAGGGTTAGTAGGAGACAGGGTTAGGGTTAGTAGGAGACAGGGTTAGGGCCAGTAGGAGACAGGGTTAGTAGGAAACAGGGTTAGTAGGAGACAGGGTTAGGGTTAGTAGGAGACAGGGTTAGTAGGAGACAGGGTTAGGGTTAGTAGGAGACAGGGTTAGGGTTAGTAGGAGACAGGGTTAGGGTTAGTAGGAGACAGGGTTAGTAGGAGACAGGGTTAGGGCCAGTAGGAGACAGGGTTAGTAGGAGCCAGGGTTAGGGTTAGTAGGAGACAGGGTTAGTAGGAGACAGGGTTAGTAGGAGACAGGGTTAGGGTTAGTAGGAGTCAGGGTTAGGGTTAGTAGGAGTCAGGGTTAGGGATAGTAGGAGACAGGGTTAGGGCCAGTAGGAGACAGGGTTAGTAGGAGACAGGGTTAGGGTTAGTAGGAGACAGGGTTAGTAGGAGACAGGGTTAGGGCCAGTAGGAGACAGGGTTAGGGTTAGTGGGAGACAGGGTTAGTAGGAGACAGGGTTAGTAGGAGACAGGGTTAGTAGGGGACAGGGTTAGTAGGAGACAGGGTTAGTAGGAGACAGGGTTAGTAGGAGACAGGGTTAGTAGGAGACAGGGTTAGTAGGAGACAGGGTTAGTAGGAGACAGGGTTAGGGCCAGTAGGAGACAGGGTTAGCGTTAGTAGGAGACAGGGTTAGTAGGAGACAGGGTTAGTAGGAGACAGGGTTAGGGTTAGTATGAGACAGGGTTAGTAGGAGACAGGGTTAGGGTTAGTAGAAGACAGGGTTAGGGTTAGTAGGAAATAGGGTTAGGGCCAGTAGGAGACAGGGTTAGGGTTAGTAGGAGACAGGGTTAGGGTTAGTAGGAGACAGGGTTAGAGTTAGTAGTAGACAGGGTTAGGGTTAGTAGGAGAAAGGGTTATTAGGAGACAGTGTTAGGGTTAATAGGAGACAGGTTTAGTAGGAGACAGGGTTTGGGTTAGTAGGAGACAGGGTTGGGTTAGTAGGAGACAGGGTTAGTAGGAGACAGGGGTTAGGGTTAGTGGGAGACAGGGTTAGTAGGAGACAGGGTTAGTAGGAGACAGGGTTAGTAGGAGACAGGGTTAGTAGGAGACAGGCTTAGGGCCAGTAGGAGACAGGGCCAGTAGGAGACAGGGTTAGTAGGAGACAGGGTTAGTAGGAGACAAAGTTAGGGTTAGTAGGACACAGGGTTAGGGTTAGTAGGAGACAGGGTTAGGGTTAGTAGGAGACAGGGTTAGGGTTAGTAGGAGACAGGGTTAGGGTTAGTAGGAGACAGGGTTAGTAGGAGACAGGTTTAGAGTTAGTAGGAGACAGGGATAGTAGGAGACAGGGTTAGTAGGAGACAGGGTTAGAAGGAGAACAGGGTTAGTAGGAGACAGGGTTAGTAAGAGACAGGGTTAGTAAGAGACAGGGTTAGGGTTAGTAGGAGACAGGGTTAGGGTTAGTACAGGGTTAGGGTTAGTAGGAGACAGGGTTAGGGTTAGTAGGAGACAGGGTTAGTAGGAGACAGGGTTAGGGTTAGTAGAGACAGGGTTAGGGTTAGTAGGAAGGGTTAGGGTTAGTAGGAGACAGGGTTAGGGTTAGTAGGAAATAGGGTTAGGGCCAGTAGGAGACAGGGTTAGGGTTAGTAGGAGACAGGGTTAGAGTTAGTAGGAGAAAGGGTTATTAGGAGACAGTGTTAGGGTTAATAGGAGACAGGTTTAGTAGGAGACAGGGTTTGGGTTAGTAGGAGACAGGGTTAGTAGGAGACAGGGTTAGTAGGAGACAGGGTTAGGGTTAGTAGGGAGACAGGGTTAGGGTTAGTAGGAGACAGGGTTAGGGTTAGTAGGAGACAGGGTTAGGGTTAGTAGGAGACAGGGTTAGTAGGAGACAGGGTTAGGGTTAGTAGGAGACAGGGTTAGGGTTAGTAGGAGACAGGTTAGTAGGAGACAGGGTTAGTAGGAGACAGGGTTAGTAGGAGACAGGGTTAGGGTTAGTAGGAAACAGGGTTAGGGTTAGTGGGAGACAGGGTTAGCGTTAGTAGGAGACAGGGTTAGTAGGAGACAGGGTTAGGGTTAGTAGGAGACAGGGTTAGGGTTAGTAGGAAATAGGGTTAGGGCCAGTAGGAGACAGGGTTAGGGTTAGTAGGAGACAGGGTTAGGGTTAGTAGGAGACAGGGTTAGTAGGAGACAGGGTTAGGGTTGGTAGGAGACAGGGTTAGTAGGAGGCAGGGTTAGTAGCAGACAGGGTTAGTAGGAGACAGGGTTAGTAGGAGACAGGGTTAGGGTTAGTAGGAGACAGGGTTAGTAGGAGACAGGGCTAGGGTTAGTAGGAGACAGGGTTAGAGTTAGTAGGAGACAAGGTTAGGGTTAGTAGGAGACAGGGTTAGGGTTAGTAGGAGACAGGGTTCGGGTTAGTAGGAGACAGGGTTAGGGTTAGTAGGAGACAGGGTTAGTAGGAGACAGGGTTAGGGTTAGTAGGAGACAGGGTTAGGGATAGTAGGAGACAGGGTTCGGGTTAGTAGGAGACAGGGTTAGGGTTAGTAGTAGACAGGGTTAGGGCCAGTAGGAGACAGGGTTAGTAGGAAACAGGGTTAGGGTTAGTAGGAGACAGGGTTAGGGTTAGTAGGAGACAGGGTTAGGGTTAGTAGGAGACAGGGTTAGTGCCAGTAGGAGACAGGGTTAGTAGGAAACAGGGTTAGGGTTAGTAGGAGACAGGGTTAGAGTTAGTAGGAGACAGGGTTAGGGTTAGTAGGAGACAGGGTTAGGGTTAGTAGGAGACAGGGTTCGGGTTAGTAGGAGACAGGGTTAGTTAGTAGGAGACAGGGTTAGTAGGAGACAGGGTTAGGGTTAGTAGGAGACAGGGTTAGGGATAGTAGGAGACAGGGTTCGGGTTAGTAGGAGACAGGGTTAGGGTTAGTAGTAGACAGGGTTAGGGCCAGTAGGAGACAGGGTTAGTAGGAAACAGGGTTAGGGTTAGTAGGAGACAGGGTTAGGGTTAGTAGGAACAGGGTTAGGGTTAGTAGGAGACAGGGTTAGGGCCAGTAGGAGACAGGGTTAGTAGGAAACAGGGTTAGGGTTAGTAGGAGACAGGGTTAGGGTTAGTAGGAAATAGGGTTAGGGCCAGTAGGAGACAGGGTTAGGGTTAGTAGGAGACAGGGTTAGTAGGAGACAGGGTTAGGGTTAGTAGGAGACAGGGTTAGGGTTAGTAGGAGACAGGGTTAGGGTTAGTAGGAGACAGGGTTAGTAGGAGACAGGGTTAGGGTTAGTAG
>NW_021822328.1:25000-31013 GCF_901001165.1 Salmo trutta | reverse complement strand
ATTCTTTGTCCTCA
Organism: Salmo trutta; assembly: GCF_901001165.1. Lineage (NCBI taxonomy): Eukaryota > Metazoa > Chordata > Actinopteri > Salmoniformes > Salmonidae > Salmo > Salmo trutta. The sequence continues at coordinate 30,999 of NW_021822328.1, read as the reverse complement.
TGTGCAGATGCAAACCGTAGACTGGCTTTTTTTCTGGCTGGTTTGGAGCAGTGGCTTCTTCCTTGCTGAGCGGCCTTTCAGGTTATGTCGATATAGGACTCGTTTTACTGTGGATATAGATACTTTTGTATCTGTTTCCTCCAGCATCTTCACAAGGTCCTTTGCTGTTGTTCTGGGATTGATTTGCACTTTTCGCACCAAAGTACGTTCATCTCTAGGAGACAGAACAAGTCTCCTTCCTGAAAGGAAATTGGAAATTGCTCCCAAGGATGAACCAGACATGTGGAGATCTACAATTTCTTTTCTGAGGTCTTGGCTGATTTCTTTTGATTTTCCCATGATGTCAAGCAAAGAGGCACTGAGTTTGAAGGTAGGCCTTGAAATACATCCACAGGTACACCTCCAATTGACTCAAATTATGTCAATTAGCCTAACAGAAGCTTCTAAAGCCATGACATCATTTTTCTGGAATTTTCCAAACTGTTTAAAGGCACAGTCAACTTAGTGTATGTAAACTTCTGACCCACTGGAATTATGATACAGTGAATTATAAGTGAAATAATCTGTCTGTAAACAATTGCTGGAAAAATGACTTGTGTCATGCATAAAGTAGATGTCCTCACCGACTTGACAAAACTATAGTTTGCTAACAAGAAATTTGTGCAGTGGTTTAAAAACGAGTTTTAATGACTCCAACCTAAGTGTATGTAAACTTCCCACTTCAACTGTATGTGTATGTATGTATGTTTGTGTGTGTGTGTGTATGTGTGTGTGTTAGTGTGTGTGTGTGTGTGTGTGTGTGTGTGTGTGTGTGTGTGTGTGTGTGTGTGTGTGTGTGTGTGTGTGTGTGTGTGTGTATGTATGTGCGTGCCTGTGTGTTTGTGAGTATATATGCACGGCACTAGGCTATCTTGTGTTGTTGTCACAATCTACTTCCCAAAGATGCGGCTGGTTAAAAATGTGACTTCCTGTCCTCCCCATGCAGTATAATGAGTCGCTCTCGGGCTCGGTGCTGCTCGTTGGCGTCCTCAAATATGTTTAGCTTCACTGTCGTTGACCTCTTGACCTTCAGAGGCTCTGGAGACCATCAGGAGGAGGTGTTGCCCTTATGACACACACACACACACACACACACACACACACACACACACACACACACACACACACACACACACACACACACACACACACCACACACTCTAAAACACACACACACTAAACACACACACACACTAAACACACACTAACACACTAACACACACACACACACACACACACACACACTCTAAAACACACACACACACTAAAACACACACACACTAAAACACACACACATACACACACACACTAAAACACATACACACACACACACACACTAAAACACACACACACTAAAACACACACACATACTAAAACACACACACACACACTAAAACACATACACACACACACACTAAAACACACACACACTAACACACACACGTTAGTATTTCATTCTAGTCCTCTTCTCTGTCCCCGCTGCTTCTCAGGAGGTTCTTCTCTGTCCCCGCTGCTTCTCAGGAGGTTCTTCTCTGTCCCCGCTGCTTCTCAGGAGGTTCTTCTCTGTCCCCGCTGCTTCTCAGGAGGTTCTTCTCTGTCCCCGCTGCTTCTCAGGAGGTTCTTCTCTGTCCCCGCTGCTTCTCAGGAGGTTCTTCTCTGTCCCCGCTGCTTCTCAGGAGGTTCTTCTCTGTCCCCGCTGCTTCTCAGGAGGTTCTTCTCTGTCCCCGCTGCTTCTCAGGAGGTTTGGGGGGAAACAGAGAGACATATCGAAAACCTCTTCTCTCTCCCCGCTGCTAAAACAGCATTTTAAGAGTTAAAATATTCAGTGTTTTGACGAGGGCTTGTCTCAGCGGTAGAAGGCTGGTACCCCTGTTTATTAGAACCTGTTATAAAATGGTTCCCTTTCAAAATACTTAGAATAGATTAGCAAAGGGTTGAGAGGGCCCCCTTCACAGGAGAGAGGGGAGGTGGAGGTTGTCAAGCAGGGTCGCTCTTGCTGCTGTTATCTGTGAGTGCTGCCGAAGCCAAGCAAGCATTTCACTGCTACAGTTTATATCACAACACAGCAAGCATTTCACTGCTACAGTTTATATCACAACACAGCAAGCATTTCACTGTTACAGTTTATATCACAACACAGCTAGCATTTCACTGCTACAGTTTATATCACAACACAGCTAGCATTTCACTGCTACAGTTTATATCACAACACAGCTAGCATTTCACTGCTACAGTTTATATCACAACACAGCAAGCATTTTACTGCTACAGTTTACACCACAACACAGCAAGCATTTTACTGTTACTGTTTACACCACAACACAGCAAGCATTTTACTGCTACAGTTTATATCACAACACAGCAAGCATTTCGCTGTTACAGTTTATATCACAACATAGTGTGTATGTAAACGGTTTCCCTGGGTTTGTTATCGTCTCACAGTGGTTAGGCCCCAAATGGCTCCCTATTCCCTATGTAGTGTACCCTATTCCCTATGTTGTGTACCCTAATCCATATGTAGTGCACCCTATTCCCTATGTAGTGTACCCTATTCCCTATGTTGGGTGCCCTAATCCATATGTAGCACACCCTATTCCCTATGTAGTGTACCCTATTCCCTATGTTGGGTACCCTAATCCATATGTAGCACACCCTGTTCCCTATGTAGTGTACCCTATTCCCTATGTTGGGTACCCTAATCCATATGTAGCACACCCTGTTCCCTATGTAGTGTACCCTATTCCCTATGTTGGGTACCCTAATCCATATGTAGCACACCCTATTCCCTATGTAGTGTACCCTATTCCCTATGTTGGGTACCCTAATCCATATGTAGCACACCCTGTTCCCTATGTAGTGCAACCTATTTACATTTACATTTTACATTTTAGTCACTTAGCAGACGCTCTTATCCAGAGCGACTTACAGTAGTGAATGCATACATTTCATACATATTTCTTATGTAGTGGACCCTATTCCCTATGTAGTGCACCCTATTCCATATGCAGTGCACCCTATTACCCTATTTAGTGTACCCTATTCCATATGTAGTTTACCCTATTCCCTATTTAGTGTACCCTATTCCATATGTAGTGCATCCTATTCCCTATGTAGTGTACCCTATTCCATATGCAGTGCACCCTATTACCCTATTTAGTGTACCCTATTCCATATGTAGTTTACCCTATTCCCTATTTAGTGTACCCTATTCCATATGTAGTGCACCCTATTCCCTATGTAGTGCACCCTATTCCATATGCAGTGCACCCTATTACCCTATTTAGTGTACCCTATTCCATATGTAGTTTACCCTATTCCCTATTTAGTGTACCCTATTCCATATGTAGTGCACCCTATTCCCTATGTAGTGCACCCTATTCCATATGCAGTGCACCCTATTACCCTATTTAGTGTACCCTATTCCATATGTAGTTTACCCTATTCCCTATTTAGTGTACCCTATTCCATATGTAGTGCACCCTATTCCCTATGTAGTGCACCCTATTCCATATGTAGTGTACCCTATTCCCTATGTAGTGCACCCTATTCCCTATGTAGTGTACCCTATTCCATATGTAGTGCACCCTATTCCATATGTAGTGCACCCTATTCCATATGTAATGCACCCTATTCCATATGTAGTGCACCCTATTCCATATGTAGTGTACCCTATTCCATATGTAGTGTACCCTATTCCATATGTAGTGCACCCTATTCCATATGTAGTGCACCCTATTCCATATGTAGTGTACCCTATTCCATATGTAGTGTACCCTATTCCATATGTAGTGCACCCTATTCTCTATGTCGTGTACCCTATTCCATATGTAGCGCTCCCTATTCTCTATGTAGTGTACCCTATTCCATATGTAGTCCACCCTATTTTCTATGTAGTGTTCCCTATTCTCTATGTAGTGTTCCATATTCCCTATGTAGTGTACCCTATTCCATATGTAGTGCACCCTATTCCCTATGTAGTGTACCCTATTCCCTATGTAGTGCACCCTATTCCCTATGTAGTGGACCCTATTCAATATGTAGTGCACCCTATTCCATATGTAATGTACCCTATTCCATATGTAGTGCACCCTATTCCATATGTAATGCACCCTATTCCATATGTAGTGTACCCTATTCCATATGTAGTGCACCCTATTCCATATGTAGTGCACCCTATTCCATATGTAGTGTACCCTATTCCATATGTAGTGCACCCTATTCTCTATGTAGTGCACCCTGTTCTCTATATCGTGTACCCTATTCCATATGTAGCACTCCCTATTCTCTATGTAGTGTACCCTATTCCATATGTAGTCCACCCTATTCTCTATGTAGTGTTCCCTATTCTCTATGTAGTGTTCCCTATTCCCTATCTAGTTTACCCTATTCCATTTGTAGTCCACCCTATTCTCTATGTAGTGTTCCCTATTCTCTATGTAGTGTTCCCTATTCCCTATCTAGTTTACCCTATTCCATATGTAGTCCACCCTATTCTCTATGTAGTGTTCCCTATTCCCTATCTAGTTTACCCTATTCCATATGTAGTCCACCCTATTCTCTATGTAGTGTTCCCTATTCTCTATGTAGTGCACCCTATTCTCTATGTAGTGCACCCTATTCTCTATGTAGTGTACCCTATTCCATACGTAGCGCTCCCTATTCCCTATGTAGTGTACCCTATTCCATATGCAGTGCACCCTATTACCCTATTTAGTGTACCCTATTCCATATGTAGTTTACCCTATTCCCTATTTAGTGTACCCTATTCCATATGTAGTGCACCCTATTCCCTATGTAGTGTACCCTATTCCATATGTAGTGCACCCTATTACCCTATTTAGTGTACCCTATTCCATGTGTAGTTTACCCTATTCCCTATTTAGTGTACCCTATTCCCTATGTAGTGCACCCTATTCCATATGTAATGCACCCTATTCCATATGTAGTGCACCCTATTCCATATGTAGTGTACCCTATTCCATATGTAGTGTACCCTATTCCATATGTAGTGCACCCTATTCCATATGTAGTGCACCCTATTCCATATGTAGTGTACCCTATTCCATATGTAGTGTACCCTATTCCATATGTAGTGCACCCTATTCTCTATGTCGTGTACCCTATTCCATATGTAGCGCTCCCTATTCTCTATGTAGTGTACCCTATTCCATATGTAGTCCACCCTATTTTCTATGTAGTGTTCCCTATTCTCTATGTAGTGTTCCATATTCCCTATGTAGTGTACCCTATTCCATATGTAGTGCACCCTATTCCCTATGTAGTGTACCCTATTCCCTATGTAGTGCACCCTATTCCCTATGTAGTGGACCCTATTCAATATGTAGTGCACCCTATTCCATATGTAATGTACCCTATTCCATATGTAGTGCACCCTATTCCATATGTAATGCACCCTATTCCATATGTAGTGTACCCTATTCCATATGTAGTGCACCCTATTCCATATGTAGTGCACCCTATTCCATATGTAGTGTACCCTATTCCATATGTAGTGTACCCTATTCCATATGTAGTGCACCCTATTCTCTATGTAGTGCACCCTGTTCTCTATATCGTGTACCCTATTCCATATGTAGCACTCCCTATTCTCTATGTAGTGTACCCTATTCCCTATCTAGTTTACCCTATTCCATTTGTAGTCCACCCTATTCTCTATGTAGTGTTCCCTATTCTCTATGTAGTGTTCCCTATTCCCTATCTAGTTTACCCTATTCCATATGTAGTCCACCCTATTCTCTATGTAGTGTTCCCTATTCCCTATCTAGTTTACCCTATTCCATATGTAGTCCACCCTATTCTCTATGTAGTGTTCCCTATTCTCTATGTAGTGCACCCTATTCTCTATGTAGTGCACCCTATTCTCTATGTAGTGTACCCTATTCCATACGTAGCGCTCCCTATTCTCTATGTAGTGTACCCTATTCCCTATGTAGTGTTCC
>NW_021822328.1:7500-17500 GCF_901001165.1 Salmo trutta | reverse complement strand
TGTGTATGACCTTCTGCCTGTCTCTGGACCCGGCTATCTGTCCCTGGACCCAGCTACCTGTCCCTGGACACAGCTATCTGTCCCTGGAACCAGCTACCTGTCCCTGGACCCATCTATCTGTCCCTGGACCCTGCTGCCTGTCCCTGGACCCTGCTACCTGTCCCTGGACCCTGCTACCTGCCTCCTCCTGTGTATGACCTTCTGCCTGTCCCTGGACCCATCTACCTGTCCATGCACCCAGCTACCTGTCCCTGGACCCTGCTACCTGTCCTTGAACCCAGCTACCTTGCCTCCTCCTGTGTATGACCTTCAGCCTGTCCCTGGACCCAGCTGCCTGTCCCTGGACCCTGCTACCTGTCCCTGGACCCAGCTACCTGTCCCTGGATCCAGCTACCTGCCTCCTCCTGTGTATGACCTCCTGCCTGTCCCTGGACCCTTCTGCCTGTCCCTGGACCCAGCTACCTGTCCCTGGACCCTGCTACCTGTCCCTGGACCCAGCTACCTTGCCTCCTCCTGTGTATGACCTTCAGCCTGTCCCTGGACCCAGCTATCTGTCCCTGGACCCATCTACCTGTCCCTGCACCCAGCTACCTGTCCCTGGACCCTGCTACCTGTCCCTGGACCCTGCTGCCTGTCCCTGGACCCTGCTACCTGTCCCTGGACCCTGCTACCTGCCTCCTCCTGTGTATGACCTTCTGCCTGCCCCTGGACCCAGCTACCTGTCCCTGGACCCTGCTACCTGCCCCTGGACCAGCTACCTGTCCCTGGACCCTTCTGCCTGGGCCTGGACCCAGCTACCTGTCCCTGGACCCTTCTGCCTGTCCCTGGACCCAACTACCTGTCCCTGGACCCAGCTACCTGTCCCTGGACCCTGCTACCTGCCTCCTCCTGTGTATGACCTTCTGCCTGTCTCTGGACCCAGCTACCTGTGTCCTCCTGTGTATGACCTTCTACCTGTCCCTGGACCCTTCTGCCTGTCCCTGGACCCAGCTACCTGCTTCCTCCTGTGTATGACCTTCTGCTTGTCCCTGGACCCAGCTACCTGCTTCCTCCTGTGTATGACCTTCAGCCTGTCCCTGGACCCAGCTATCTGTCCCTGGAACCAGCTACCTGTCCCTGGACCCATCTACCTGTCCCTGGACCCTGCTGCCTGTCCCTGGACCCTTCTACCTGTCCCTGGACCCTGCTACCTGCCTCCTCCTGTGTATGACCTTCTGCCTGTCCCTGGACCCAGCTATCTGTCCCTGCACCCAGCTACCTGTCCCTGGACCCTGCTACCTGTCCCTGGACCCTGCTGCCTGTCCCTGGACCCTGCTACCTTTCCCTGGACCCTGCTACCTGCCTCCTCCTGTGTATGACCTTCTGCCTGCCCCTGGACCCAGCTACCTGTCCCTGGACCCTTCTACCCACCCTTGGACCCTTCTACCCGCCCTTGGACCAGCTACCTGTCCCTGGACCCAGCCTCCTGTCCCTGGACCCTGCTACCTGCCTCCTCCTGTGTATGACCTTCTGCCTGCCCCTGGACCCAGCTACCTGTCCCTGGACCCTTCTACCCACCCTTGGACCCTTCTACCCGCCCTTGGACCAGCTACCTGTCCCTGGACCCAGCTACCTGTCCCTGGACCCTGCTACCTGCCTCCTCCTGTGTATGACCTTCTGCCTGCCCCTGGACCCATCTACCTGTCCCTGGACCCTTCTACCCACCCTTGGACCCTTCTACCCGCCCTTGGACCAGCTACCTGTCCCTGGACCCAGCTACCTGTCCCTGGACCCAGCTACCTGCCTCCTCCTGTGTATGACCTTCTGCCTGTCCCTGGACCCAGCTACCTGTCCCTGGACCCAGCTACCTGTCCCTGGACCCAGCTACCTGTCCCTGGACCCAGCTACCTGTCCCTGGACCCAGCTACCTGTCCCTGGACCCAGCTATCTGTCCCTGGACCCAGCTATCTGTCCCTGGAACCAGCTACCTGTCCCTGGACCCAGCTACCTGTCCCTGGACCCAGCTACCTGTCCCTGGACCCAGCTACCTGTCTCCTCCGGTCCTTTACAATAAACACCTGCTGCACCCTGCACTTGAAACCAGCTCTCTGTCTCCCATCGTGTTCATTACAGGGATAGCTCAGCAATAGGCACGGATAAGTCAGGCTTGATAGACTCCTCAACCAGTAAATTACAGCCCCAAATGGATAAATCCCTTCATTTTTATTTAAATAGCCAAGTCAGTTAAGAACAAATTCTTATTTTCAATGACGGCCTAGGAACAGTGGGTTAACTGCCCTGTTCCAGGGGGCAGAACGACAGATTTTGTACCTTGTCAGCTTGCTGGATTTCAACTTGCAACCTTTCGGTTACTAGCCCAACGCTCTAACCACTAGGCTACGCTGCCGCCCAGAAATAGCCAACTAGACAGAACAGTTGGACTCTTCTGTAAATGATTTATCTATTTTTGGACCTTTTTCCCCCCTCAACTTTAAATACGTTGTAATTACAACACCTAAATCTGCGACTTCCTCTTTATCTGGTATATTATACACAGGGGTCAGAAGGTGATCGTGAATAACCATAACTCTCCCAGAAGCCTTTGGGAGAGGGAGGAAAAAAGAGAGAGATGGTTTAGTACTATTGGAATCTGTGCTGTGTGTCCGAGGACCAGAGTGGTGAGTGGCTAGTTGACTGATAGCTAACGGACTTCCCATGACATCTGCAGGTTGGATGTTTTCCATCAGGACAGCACTGAGCTTCCTACAGCCTTGATATCGGGCTGTTTCCCCACCCAGACAACAGACGTTTCCCCGCCAATGTGTTTGCACACAGCGCTCACTAGACAGGGGTAAGGGGGTGCTAATTTACCTGTAGGGTACTGCTTCGGTGTGTGTGTGTGGCTTGTGTGTGTGTGTGTGTGTGTGTGTGTCTTGTGTGTGTGTGTGTGTCTTGTGTGCGTGTGTGTCTTGTGTGCGTGTGTGTGTGTCTTGAGTGTGTGTGTGTGTGTCTTGTGTGTGTGTGTGTCTTGTGTGTGTGTGTGCGTGTGTGTTGTCAGGGTTGAGTGTGTGAGTCTGGATCTCAGTTGGCACCATGCTATTGGGTTTATAGTAGCATATATGTGACATGGGGGGACGGGGGACGCGGGGTAGAAGTGGATCGGTCCAGACAGAGGCTGTTGTGGAGGCAGAGTACATATTATTAGTACAATCACAGGCCTGGCAGTCAGGCTGACACCTTGCATTCCTCTGGCTTTGCTCTTTCATCCTGTCCTGGTTTGAGGGTGGATACAGGGGATGAATCTGACTCTGTACGTGTCCCAAACGGAACACTATGCCCTACGTACTGTAGTATGGGGCCCTGGTCAAAAGCAGTGCGCTCTAAAGGGAATAGGGTGCATTTGGGACGCAGGATGACTCTCCTATAGTCAGGATAAGATAGACTGTTGAATCTGGAGCTAAAACACACCTCTAAAAAAACAACTGAAAATGTATTTATAAAGCCCTTCTTACATCAGCTGATATCTAAAAATGCTGTACAGAAATCCAGCCTAAAACCCCAAACAGCAAGTAATGCAGGTGTAGAAGCACGGTGGCTAGGAAAAACTCCCTAGAAAGGCCAGAACCTAGGAAGAAACCTAGAGAGGAACCAGGCTATGATGGGTGGCCAGTCCTCTTCTGGCTGTGCCGAGTGGAGATTATAACAGCACATGGCCAAGATGTTCAAATGTTCATAGATGACCAGCAGGGTCAAATAATAATAATCACAGTGGTTGTCGAGGGTGCAACAAGTCAGCACCTCAGGAGTAAATGTCAGTTGGCTTTTCATAGCCGATCATTCAGAGTATCTCTACCGCTCCTGCTGTCTCTAGAGAGTTGAAAACAACGGGTCTGGGACAGGTAGCACGTCCGGTGAACAGGTCAGGGTTCCATAGCCACAGGCAGAACAGTTGAAACTGGAGCAGCAGCATGACCAGGTGGACTGCGGACAGGTCCTCCGAGAGAGAGAAAGAAAAAAAGAAAGAAAGAGAGAAAGAAAGAAAGAAAGAAAGAAAGAGAGAAAGAGAGAGAATTAGAGAGAGCATATTTAAATTCACACAGGACACCGGATAAGACAGGAGAAATACTCCAGATATAACAGACTGACTCTAGCCCCCCGACACAAACTACTGCAGCATAAATACTAGAGGCTGAGACAGGAGGGATCGGGAGACACTGTGGCCCCATCCGATGATACCCCCTGACAGGGCCAAACAGGCAGGATATAACCCCACCCACTCTGCCAAAGCACAGCCCCCACAACACTAGAGAGATATCTTCAACCACCAACTTACTATTCTGAGATAAGGCCGAGTATAGCCCACAAAGATCTCTGCCATGGCACAACCCAAGGGGGGGCGCCAACCCAGACAGGAAGATCACGTCAGTGACTTAACCCACTCAAGTGACGCACCCCTCCTAGGGATGGCATGGAAGAGCACCAGTAAGCCAGTGACTCTGTAATTAGGTTAGAGGCAGAGAATCCCAGTGGAGAGAGGGGAACCGGCCAGGCAGAGACAGCAAGGGCGGTTCGTTGCTCCAGAGCCTTTCCGTTCACCTTCACACTCCTGGGCCAGACTACACTCAATCATAGGACCTACTGAAGAGATGAGTCTTCAATAAAGACTTAAAGGTCGAGACCGAGTCTGCGTCTCTCACATGGGTAAGCAGACCATTCCATAAAAATGGAGCTCTATAGGAGAAAGCCCTGCCTCCAGCTGTTTGCTTAGACATTCTAGGGACAATTAGGAGGCCTGCGTCTTGTGACCGTAGCATACGTCTAGATATGTACGGCAAGACCAAATCAGAAAGATAGGTAGGAGCAAGTCCATGTAATGCTTTGTAGGTTAGCAGTAAAACCTTGAAATCAGCCCTTGCCTTAGCAGGAAGCCAGTGTAGAGAGGCTAGCACTGGAGTAATATGATCACATTTTTTGGTTCAAGTCAAGATTCTAGCAGCCGTGTTTCGCACTAACTGAAGTTTGTTTAGTGCTTTATCCAGGTTGCCGGAAAGTAGAGCATTGTAGTAGTCCAACCTAGAAGTGACAAAAGCATGGATTAATTTTTCTGCATAATTTTTGGACAGAAAGTTTCTGATTTTTACAATGTTACGTGGATGGTAAAAAGCTGTCCTTGAAACAGTCTTGATATGTTCGTCAAAAGAGAGATCAGGGTCCAGAGTAACGCCGAGGTCCTTCACAGTTTTATTTGAGACGACTGTACAACCATCAAGATTAATTGTCAGATTCAACAGAAGATCTATTTGTTTCTTGGGACCTAGAACAAGCATCTCTGTTTTGTCCGAGTTTAAAAGTAGAACATTTGCCGCCATCCACTTCCTTATGTCTGAAACACAGGCTTCCAGCGAGGGCAATTTTGGGGCTTCACCTTGTTTCATCGAAATGTACAGCTGTGTGTCGTCCACATAGCAGTGGAATTTAACATTATATTTCCTAATGACATCACCAAGAGGTAAATTATATAGTGAAAACAATAGTGGTCCTAAAACGGAACCTTGAGGAACACCGAAATGTACAGTTGATTTGTCAGAGGACAAAACATCCACAGAGACAAACTGATATCTTTCCGACAGATAAGATCTAAACCAGGCCAGAACTTGTCCGTGTAGAAAACACAACTGAAATATAACATCTGAAACACACACCTCTAAAACACAACTAAAATAGAACAGCTGCAACACACACGAGAGGTGTGATGCCCATGAACCAGCAGGTCTTGACAGAGATCATTGCTGTGCAGTCAACATTTTTCATGTTGCGGTTGAGAGCCTTCGGGATGAAAATAGTTTTGTTGTCTTGCAGATTTGGAATTGGTTGTCTTTCTGGTTTGTATCGGGTTTCAGGTATGACTCAGTTGCAGACAGTGGCAAAGGCAGGCAGGGGTCAGTAATCCAGAGAGGGTACAAAGGGTCCAGAACGGCAGGTAGTCTCAGGGTCAGGGCAGGCAGAACGGGCCAAACCAGAAAGGACTAGAAAACAGGACAGAGCAGGGGGACAAACGCTGGTAGGTTTTACGAACAAAAGAACTGAAGACAGAGAACACAGGTATAAATACACAGGGGATAATGAGGAAGATGGACGACACCTGGAAGGGGAGTGGAGACAGGTAAAAAGACAGGTGAAACAGATCAGGGTGTGACAGGTCGGTTTGCATTAGTCAGAAACGGCAGGACGAGTTAAAATGAGCGAGGACACTTTTTCTTCGTCTCAAGAGCCTGGCCTTATTTCTACTCTACCACACCTCTACTCTACCACACCTCTACCACACCTCTACCACACCTCTACTATACCACACCTCTACTATACCACACCTCTACCACACCTCTACTATACCACACCTCTACTATACCACACCTCTACTCTACCACACCTCTACCACACCTCTACCACACCTCTACTACACCTCTACCACACCTCTACTACACCTCTACCACACCTCTACCACACCTCTACTATACCACACCTCTACCACACCTCTACCACACCTCTACTACAACTCTACCACACCTCTACCACACCTCTACTATACCACACCTCTACTATACCACACCTCTACTATACCACACCTCTACTACACCTCTACTATACCACACCTCTACCAAACCTCTACTATACCACACCTCTACTATACCACACATCTACTATACCACACCTCTACCACACCTCTACCACACCTCTACTCTACCACACCTCTACTATAGCACACCTCTACCACACCTCTACCACACCTCTACTCTACCACACCTCTACTATACCACACCTCTACCACACCTCTACTATACCACACCTCTACCACACCTCTACTATACCACACCTCTACTATACCACACCTCTACCACACCTCTACCACACCTCTACTATACCACACCTCTACTCTACCACACCTCTACTATAGCACACCTCTACCACACCTCTACTATACCACACCTCTACCACACCTCTACCACACCTCTACTATACCACACCTCTACCACCTCTCTACCACACCTCTACTATACCACACCTCTACTATACCACACCTCTACTATACCACACCTCTACCACACCTCTACCACACCTCTACTATACCACACCTCTACTCTACCACACCTCTACCACACCTCTACTATACCACACCTCTACTATACCACACCCCTACTACACCTCTACCACACCTCTACCACACCTCTACTATACCACACCTCTACTATACCACACCCCTACCACACCTCTACCACACCTCTACTATACCACACCTCTACCACACCTCTACTCTACCACACCTCTACTCTACCACACCTCTACTCTACCACACCTCTACCACACCTCTACTATACCACAGCTCTACTCTACCACACCTCTACTATACCACATCTCTACTATACCACACCTCTACCACACCTCTACTATACCACACCTCTACTCTACCACACCTCTACCACACCTCTACCACACCTCTACCACACCTCTACTATACCACACCTCTACCACACCTCTACTATACCACACCTCTACCACACCTCTACTCTACCACACCTCTACCACACCTCTACCACACCTCTACCACACCTCTACCACACCTCTACTCTACCACACCTCTAACACACCTCTACTATACCACACCTCTACTCTACCACACCTCTAGCACACCTCTACTATACCACATCTCTACTATACCACACCTCTACTATACCACACCTCTACTATACCACACCTCTACCACACCTCTACCACACCTCTACTCTACCACACCTCTACTATACCACACCCCTACTATACCACACCTCTACCACACCCCTACTATACCACACCTCTACCACACCTCTACTCTACCACACCTCTACCACACCTCTACTATACCACACCTCTACTATAACACACCTCTACTCTACCACACCTCTACCACACCTCTACCACACCTCTACTATACCACACCTCTACTCTACCACCCCTACTATACCACACCTCTACCACACCTCTACTATACCACACCTCTACTATACCACACCTCTACTCTACCACACATCTACTCTACCACACCTCTACTCTACCACACCTCTACTCTACCACACCTCTACTATACCACACCTCTACTATACCACACCTCTACTATACCACACCTCTACTCTACCACACCTCTACTATACCACACCTCTACTCTACCACCCCTACTATACCACACCTCTACCACACCTCTACTATACCACACCTCTACTATACCACACCTCTACTATACCACACCTCTACCACACCTCTACTATACTACACCTCTACTATACCACACCTCTACTCTACCACACCTCTACTATACCACACCTCTACCATACCTCTACTATACCACACCTCTACTATACCACGCCTCTACTATACCACACCTCTACTATACCACACCTCTACTATACCACACCTCTACTCTACCACACCTCTACTATACCACACCTCTACTCTACCACACCTATACTATACCACAACTCTACCACACCTCTACTATACCACACCTCTACTATACCACACCTCTACTATACCACACCTCTACTCTACCACACCTCTACTCTACCACACCTCTACCACACCTCTACTATACCACACCTCTATACCACACCTCTACTCTACCACACCTCTACTCTACCACACCTCTACCACACCTCTACTATACCACACCTCTACTCTACCACATCTCTACCACACCTCTACTCTACCACACCTCTACTCTACCACACCTCTACCACACCTCTACCACACCTCTACTATACCACACCTCTACTATACCACACCTCTACTATACCACACCTCTACCACACCTCTACCACACCTCTACTATACCACAGCTCTACTCTACCACACCTCTACTATACCACATCTCTACTATACCACACCTCTACCACACCTCTACTATACCACACCTCTACTCTACCACACCTCTACCACACCTCTACCACACCTCTACTATACCACACCTCTACCACACCTCTACTATACCACACCTCTACTCTACCACACCTCTACTCTACCACACCTCTACCACACCTATACCACACCTCTACTATACCACACTTCTAATATACCACACCTCTACTATACCACACCTCTACTATACCACACCTCTACTCTACCACACCTCTACTCTACCACACCTCTACCACACCTATACCACACCTCTACTATACCACACCTCTACTATACCACACCTCTACTCTACCACACCTCTACTATACCACACCTCTACTCTACCACACCTATACTATACCACAACTCTACCACACCTCTACTATACCACACCTCTACTATACCACACCTCTACTATACAACACCTCTACTCTACCACACCTCTACTATACCACACCTCTACCACACCTCTACCACACCTCTACTATACCACACTTCTATACCACACCTCTACTCTACCACACCTCTACTCTACCACACCTCTACCACACCTCTACTATACCACACCTCTACTATACCACACCTCTACTATACCACACCTTTACTATACCACACCTCTACTCTACCACATCTCTACCACACCTCTACTCTACCACACCTCTACTCTACCACACCTCTACCACACCTCTACTATTCCACAGCTCTACTCTACCACACCTCTACTATACCACATCTCTACTATACCACACCTCTACCACACCTCTACTATACCACACCTCTACTCTACCACACCTCTACCACACCTCTACCACACCTCTACTATACCACACCTCTACCACACCTCTACTATACCACACCTCTACTCTACCACACCTCTACTCTACCACACCTCTACCACACCTCTACCACACCTCTACCACACCTTTACTCTACCACACCTCTACTATACCACACCTCTACTATACCACACCTCTACCACACCTCTACTATACCACACCTCTACTATACCACACCTCTACCACACCTCTACTATACCACACCTCTACTATACCACACCTCTACCACACCTCTACTATACCACACCTCTACTCTACCACAC
>NW_021822328.1:0-2500 GCF_901001165.1 Salmo trutta | reverse complement strand
TCCATCTGGACATGGCAGTAAACACAGCAGTGATTATGAAGGAACACCTCTCCATCGGACATGGCAGTAAACACAGCAGTGATTTATGAAGGAACACCTCTCCATCTGGACATGGCAGTAAACACAGCAGTGATTTATGAAGGAACACCTCTCCATCTGGACATGGCAGTAAACACAGCAGTGATTTATGAAGGAACACCTCTCCATCTGGACATGGCAGTAAACACAGCAGTGATTTATGAAGGAACACTTCTCCATATGGACATGGCAGTAAACACAGCAGTGATTAATGAAGGAACATCTCTCCATCTGGACATGGCAGTAAACACAGCAGTGATTATGAAGGAACACCTCTCCATCTGGACATAGCAGTAAACACAGCAGTGATTTATGAAGGAACACCTCTCCATCTGGACATGGCAGTAAACACAGCAGTGATTTATGAAGGAACACCTCTCCATCTGGACATGGCAGTAAACACAGCAGTGATTATGAAGGAACACTCCCATTGGACATGGCAGTAAACACAGCAGTGATTTATGAAGGAACACCTCTGCCTCTGGACATGGCAGTAAACACAGCAGTGATTTATGAAGGAACATCTCTCCATCTGGACATGGCAGTAAACACAGCAGTGATTTATGAAGGAACATCTCTCCATCTGGACATGGCAGTAAACACAGCAGTGATTTATGAAGGAACGCCTCTCCATCTGGACATGGCAGTAAACACAGCAGTGATTATGAAGGAACATCTCTCATCGGACATGGCAGTAAACACAGCAGTGATTTATGAAGGAACATCTCTCCATCTGGACATGGCAGTAAACACAGCAGTGATTTATGAAGGAACACTTCTCCATCTGGACATGGCAGTAAACACAGCAGTGATTAATGAAGGAACACCTCTCCATCTGGACATGGCAGTAAACACAGCAGTGATTTATGAAGGAACATCTCTCCATCTGGACATGGCAGTAAACACAGCAGTGATTTATGAAGGAACATCTCTCCATCTGGACATGGCAGTAAACACAGCAGTGATTATGAAGGAACACCTCTCCATCTGGACATGGCAGTAACACACAGCAGTGATTTATGAAGAGAACATCCTCTCCATCTGGACATGGCAGTAAACACAGCAGTGATTTATGAAAGGAACATCCTCTCCATCTGGACATGGCAGTAAACACAGCAGTGATTTATGAAGGAACACCTCTCATCTGGACATGGCAGTAAACACAGCAGTGATTTATGAGGAACACCTCTCCATCTGGACATGGCAGTAAACACAGCAGTGATTTATGAAGGAACATCTCTCCATCTGGACATGGCAGTAAACACAGCAGTGATTATGAAAGGAAACCTCTCATCTGGACATGGCAGTAAACACAGCAGTGATTTATGAAGGAACACCTCTCCATCTGGACATGGCAGTAAACACAGCAGTGATTTATGAAGGAACACCTCTCCATCTGGACATGGCAGTAAACACAGCAGTGATTTATGATGGAACACCTCTCCATCTGGACATGGCAGTAAACACAGCAGTGATTTATGAAGGAACACCTCTCCATCTGGACATGGCAGTAAACACAGCAGTGATTTATGAAGGAACACTCTCCATCTGGACATGGCAGTAAACACAGCAGTGATTGATGAAGGAACACTCTCCATCTGGACATGGCAGTAAACACAGCAGTGATTTATGAAGGAACACCTCTCCATCTGGACATGGCAGTAAACACAGCAGTGATTTATGAAGGAACATCTCTCCATCTGGACATGGCAGTAAACACAGCAGTGATTTATGAAGGAACATCTCTCCATCTGGACATGGCAGTAACACAGCAGTGATTTATGAAGGAACACCTCTCCATCTGGACATGGCAGTAAACACAGCAGTGATTATGAAGGAACACCTCTCCATCTGGACATGGCAGTAAACACAGCAGTGATTATGAAGGAACACCTCTCCATCTGGACATGGCAGTAAACACAGCAGTGATTTATGAAGGAACATCTCTCCATCTGGACATGGCAGTAAACACAGCAGTGATTATGAAGAAACATCTCTCCATCTGGACATGGCAGTAAACACAGCAGTGATTTGATGAAGGAACACCTCCCATCTGGACCATGGCAGTAAACACAGCAGTGATTTATGAAGGAACACCTTCCTCTGGACATGCAGTAAACACAGCAGTGATTATGAAGGAACATCTCTCCATCTGGACATGGCAGTAAACACAGCAGTGATTTATGAAGGAACATCTCTCCATCTGGACATGGCAGTAAACACAGCAGTGATTTATGAAGGAACATCTCTCCATCTGGACATGGCAGTAAACACAGCAGTGATTAATGAAGGAACACCTCTCCATCTGGACATGGCAGTAAACACAGCAGTGATTGATGAAGGAACATCTATCCATCTGGACATGGCAGTAAACACAGCAGTGATTATGAAGGAACACTCTCCATCTGGACATGGCAGTAAA
>NW_021822327.1:0-30726 GCF_901001165.1 Salmo trutta | reverse complement strand
TCATCTCTAACCAAAACAGGGGATCTCTGGCATGACGTGACATTTTCTAACGCTCCCATAGGCTCTCAGAAGGCGCCAGAACGATGAATGTTGGCTTTGCAGGCCCTGGCTGAAAAACAGCGCATTTTGATAGTGGTCGATCAGAGTACAATGAGACTGAGGCGCGTGCACGAGGCGACCCCATGTTTTTATTTTCTCTGTCTTTGAACTAAAACAACGACTCCCGGTTGGAATATTATCACTTTTTTACGAGAAAAATAGCATAACAATTGATTTTAAACAGCGGTTGACATGCTTCGAAGTACGGTAATGGAATATTTTGAATTTTTTTGTCAAGAAACGCGTCGGGCGCGTCACCCTTCTTTACCCTTCGGATAGTGTCTTGAACGCACAAACAAAACGCCGCTATTTGGATATAACTATGGATTATTTGGAACCAAACCAACATTTGTTATTTAAGTAGAAGTCCTGGGAGTGCATTCTGACGAAGAACAGCAAAGGTAATCAAACTTTTCTAATAGTAAAACGGAGTTTGGTGAGTACCACACTTGGTGGTTGTCAAAATAGCTAACCTGTGATGGCCGGGCTATATACTCAGAATATTGCAAAATGTTCTTTCACCGAAAAGCTATTTTAAAATCGGACATAGCGAGTGCATAAAGGAGTTCTGTATCTATAATTCTTAAAATAATTATGTTTTTTGTGAACGTTTATCGTGAGTAATTCAGTAAATTCACCGGAAGTGTTCGGTGGGTATGCTAGTCACATGCTAGTCACATGCTAATGTAAAAAGCTGGTTTTTGATATAAATATGAACTTGATTGAACAAAACATGCATGTATTGTATAACATAATGTCCTAGGATTGTCATCTGATGAAGATCATCAAAGGTTAGTGCTGCATTTAGCTGTGGTTTGGGTTTATGTGACATTATATGCTAGCTTGAAAAATGGGTGTCTGATTATTTCTGGCTGGGTACTCTGCTGACATAATCTAATGTTTTGCTTTCGTTGTGAAGCCTTTTTGAAATCGGACAGTGTGGTTAGATTAACGAGAGTCTTGTCTTTAAAATGGTGTAAAATAGTCATATGTTTGAGAAATTGAAGTAATAGCATTTCTAAGGTATTTGAATATCGCGCCACGGGATTACACTGGCTGTTGAGTAGGTTGGACGCTTGCGTCCCACCTAGCCCATAGAGGTTAATCCCATAGAAAATCTGTGGAGGGAGCTGAAGGTTCGAGTTGCCAAACGTCAGCCTCGAAACCTTAATGACTTGGAGAAGATCTGCAAAGAGGAGTGGGACAAAATCCCTCCTGAGATGTGTGCAAACCTGGTGGCCAACTATAAGAAACGTCTGACCTCTGTGATTGCCAACAAGGGTTTTGCCACCAAGTACTAAATCATGTTTTGCAGAGGGGTCAAATACTTATTTCCCTCATTAAAATGCAAATCATTTTATAACATTTTTGACATGCGTTTTTCTGGATTTTGGTTGTTGTTATTCTGTCTCTCACTGTTCAAATAAACTTACCATTAAAATTATAGACTGATCATTTCTTTGTCAGTGGGCAAACGTACAAAATCAGCAGGAGATCACATACTTTTTTCCCTCTGTAGCTGGAGGTTGGGAGAGAGAATCTGAGTAGGTAACTGTAACGCCCTGGCCATAGAGAGGGGTTTTTGTTCTTTATTTTGGTTAGGCCAGGTTGTTACATTGGGTGGGCGTTCTGTGTTCGTTTTCTAGGTTTTTTGTATTTCTTTGTTTTGGGCCGTGTGTGGCTCCCAATCAGGCACAGCTGAAGTTCGTTGTTGCTGATTGGGAGTCACACATAAGGAGCAAGTTTTTCCTTTGGGTTTTGTGGGTAATTGTTTCTGCTGAGTGTTTTGCACCTGACAGGACTGTTTGGCTGTCAGTTTTCTCGTTTTGTTTTGTGTAGTGTTCTTTATTAAATTAAAATCATGATGAACACTAACTCCGCTGCACCTTGGTCTACTCTCTCTCCCGACAGCCGTTACAGAATTACCCACCAAAAACGGACCAAGCAGCGGAGGAAGGAGCAGCACAAGGAGGACTATAGGAAGCAGCACGCTCGGGAAGTCATGGCATCCTGGTCGCTGGAGGTGTTGGAGTCCAGGATTGACTGGACATGGGATCAATTATTTGACCACTGCAACAACCTGCCGAGGGAGAGCGACGGACACGGGAGGAAGCCCCAATACATTTTTTTGGGGGGGGCACACGGGGAGATTGGAGGAGTCAGGCGGTAGACCTGAGCCAACTCCCCGTGCTAACAGGAGGCAGAGCAGTACTGGTCAGACACCGTGTTATGCGGTAAAGCGCACGGTGTCCCCAGTACGTGTTGATAGCCCGGTGCGCTATAGGCCAGCCCACCGCAAGTGCCATGTGAGTGCAGGCATCGAGCCAGGACGGGTTGTGCCAGCTCAGCGCGTCTGGTCTCCAGTGCGCCTTTTCGGGCCAGGGTATCCTGCACCGGCTCTGCGCACTGTGTCTCCAGGGTGCTGGGAGGGTCCAGTTCGCCCAATGCCTGCTCTCCGCCCGTGCCGGGCCAAAGTGGGCATTCAGCCTGGAGTATGGGTAAAGAGCGTCAAGTCTAGAACTCCAGTGCTCCCCCACAGCCCGGTTTATCCTGTGCCTCCTCCTCGGACCAGGCCTCCAGTGGGTCTCCCCATCCTGGTCCGTCCTGTGCCGCCTCCTAGGACTAGGACTCCAGTGTGTCTCGCCAGTCCAGAGCCGCCAGAGCTGCCCGCCAGCCGGGCGCAGCCATCACCGCCCGCCAGCCGGGCGCAGCCAGGGTCGCCCGCCAGCCGGGCGCAACCATCACCGCCCGCCAGCCAGGCGCAACCAGGGTCGCCCGCCAGCCGGCTCAGGTCCTCCGAGAGTAGAGAGAAAGAGAGAATTAGAGGGAGCATACTTAAATTCACACAGGACACCGGATAAGGCAGGAGAAATACTCCATATATAACAGACAGACCCTAGCCCCCCGACACATAAACTATTGCTGCATAATTACTGGAGGCTGAGACAGGAGGGGTCGGGAGACACTGTGGCCCCGTCCGACAATACCCCCGGACAGGGCCAAACAGGCAGGATATAACAGTTTGTTTAGGTCATCACAGGCACTATGGGGTCAGGGTCACTGAAAATGTAGAGAACCTCTCTCACTGTCACACTCACTCTCTGCTGATATAAACATCAACCACCATGAGACTGAACTGGAGGGGGCAAACAGAAACAAGCTCTGTGTCACCCCATTCTCAGAGCACTACCTTTGATCAGAGCCACATAGGGTCTCTCTCTCTCACTCTCCCTCACCACATCTCTCTCTCTCACTCTCTCTCACCACATCCCTCTCTCTCACTCTCCCTCACCACTCTCTCTCTCTCACTCGCTCTCACCACATCCCTCTCAAATGGAACTACAGATGTGAAAACTACTTTGCCATCACAACTTCCATTGGTTAAATACGTTATTTTGACCAAACCTGACACGAAAGGGTGTCAGTTGTGAGAAGTCTTAGGACTTCCTCTTAGTGTGAGGTCTTCCAACCCAGAAACCCACTCGGTGAATTTACGATGGAGGACTTGAGCTGCATTCCTTAGATGTCTCTTAACACATCCACCTCAGTGTGAACATGGCCACTCTATAAATCACCACCATGACGGATGAAAGAGAGAGTGCAGAGGGGAGGTCTATGTGAGACTGTTGTTCATTAATACTGAATCACACCCCACTGTAACCGTGGCAACCCTTCTCTCACAGGTACACACACAAATAACGTGGGCGCACAAACACACACTTATACACATCTACACACAGGTATGCATGAACACACACACTCTATGCTCTGCAGTTCCACTGAGAGAGAGCTAGAGGGCGCTACAGTGACTACAAGACATTCAACGTTGGCACTATAGAAATGCCACTCAAAAGACTGATGAGAAAAAAGAAGAAACCCGCACACTGCTCATGATAGTATCACTGCTCATGATAGTATCTCTGCTCATGATAGTATCTCTGCTCATGATAGTATCACAGCTCATGATAGTATCACTGCTCATGATAGTATCACTGCTCATGACAGTATCACTGCTCATGATAGTATCTCTGCTCATGATAGTATCACAGCTCATGATAGTATCACTGCTCATGATAGTATCACTGCTCATGATAGTATCACAGCTCATGATAGTATCACAGCTCATGATAGTATCACTGCTCATGATAGTATCACTGCTCATGATAGTATCACTGCTCATGATAGTATCACTGCTCTTGATAGTATCACTGCTCATGAATGTATCACTGCTCATGATAGTATCACTGCTCATGATAGTATCACTGCTCATGATAGTATCACTGCTCTTGATAGTATCACTGCTCATGAATGTATCACTGCTCATGATAGTATCACTGCTCATGATAGTATCACTGCTCATGATAGTATCACTGCTCATGATAGTATCACTGCTCTTGATAGTATCACTGCTCATGATAGTATCACTGCTCTTGATAGTATCACTGCTCATGATAGTATCACTGCTCATGAATGTATCGCTGCTCTTGATAGTATCACTGCTCATGATAGTATCACTGCTCATGATAGTATCACTGCTCATGAATGTATCACTGCTCATGATAGTATCACTGCTCATGATAGTATCACTGCTCATGATAGTATCACTGCTCTTGAATGTATCACTGCTCATGATAGTATCACTGCTCTTGATAGTATCACTGCTCATGATAGTATCACTGCTCTTGAATGTATCACTGCTCATGATAGTATCACTGCTCATGATAGTATCACTGCTCATGATAGTATCACTGCTCATTATTATTAAGCTTTACATATCAGCCTCAAGGCCTTTGTCAGAGCTGGAAAGGCTCCCATACCTGTCCTAGGGCACATAGAAGTGCTGTAGAAAGTACAAGCCTCCTGTTAGGGAATATTCTCACCAGTTGAGATACAACGTGAAGACGACTCTGTGTAGCATTGTAGGGTCGATAGAAAGTGCAGAGCGGTGCAGTGTGGTTGTAATGTTGGTCGGCTCTCTCGATTGCCATGCTGAAGCCTGGCATGTGCCAACCCACACACACACACACACACACACACACACACACACACACACACACACACACACACACACACACACACACACCTCAGTCTTATTTTAGACCTTATTTTGATATATCTAATGCTGCTACAGCCCTCGACAGCAGTCCAACTCAGCACAGCTGTTTTCTTATGTTAATGCTCTCTCTTTCTCTGTCTCTCTCCATTTCTGTTTGTCTTAAACGTGCCACCTAGCATTTATGCGGTGTGCAACCCAGGGTGTGTATTTATATACACCAGTCTGAGTGTTATTGCAGGCCTGGGCCAAGACAGAGAGGAAGAACTGTAACTCAAGAAGCCTCTCCAACACACACAGGGAGAGAGACTCATTAAGAATGTCATAAATCACAGTGCTCAGTGCCAGAAATCGATCTCCTCCTCCTCCTCACACACACTTCTCAGCATTATTAGCATCAGTACAGCAGAAGCAGTAGTGGCTGTAGGATAATACTGCCTCTGTCAAGAGATCTGGACCTTTATGGCTCAGGAGATACTGTTTGTACCCTTCTCTGGCCATTTAACTGCTATGCTACTACTGCTATACTATTACTAGTTTATAATGTAACTACACATGGTATATCCCATGTGTGTAACACTGCTGTAAATACACTATACGGCCCTCAGAAACACACACACCATACTTATTGTTCTCTCTCTCTCTCTCTCTCTCTCTCTCTCTCTCTCTCTCTGTCTCTCTCTCTCTGTCTCTCTCTCTCTGTCTCTCTCTCTCTGTCTCTCTCTCTGTCTCTCTCTCTCTCTCTCTCTCTCTCTCTCTCTGTCTCTCTCTCTCTCTCTCTCTCTCTGCAGTAGCTCTGGTCTTCCATGGGGATGTGTTAAATTAGAGCTCTCAGAGGCTGTGTTTTTACTAATTTAAGTGTTTTCATAAACTTTAAATTTAGCATATTTTCCCTGCCGGCCCCTCTCCGGGTTTAATCACCATGACAACCATGCTAGCCAATGGACTGACAGATCCTCAGGAATAGCCTTTGACGTTATTGCTTGGGTTGGCATGGATATAGACACAGCCCAAGGGACAGGTGTGATTGGCAGGACGTGGATATACCCACCGATGGAACTATCGACATCCTCTTAGATGAAATATTTGACACATTTTACACCTGGGTGTTGTACAGTAGGTGTCACAGTTAGATATTATCCCAGAACTCCAGTGGCAACATAACAGTGTACCTTGTATCATGAAGGGTTTGGTAGCTACAGTACCTACAGTATTAGTGGACCTAGTGACTCAGGTGTTGGGCTGACAGATTCAAGGTTGCGGGTTTAAATGTTTCTGGCTCCTATCTCCTGGTGTTGCTGGGCTCCTGGGACGCCTCCTGGGACGCCTCCTGGGACGCCTCCTGGGATGCCACGGTGAGGCTGGCAGCATCCCAGGATGGTGACATCTTACGGGTCGTGGGTCAGGGATCCAAAGGGCCACCACTTTCCCATGAACACTGGCTACCCAGCCCAGAGCTGAGAACATTCAGTGGTGCTTCCTTCACACAGTGTCACACACACCCCGGAAACATCAATCAGCTTCCTATGGGAAAATACCAGTGCTCAGTGCCATGCCTTACTGTACAGTACACCAGCTCCCAGCAGTTAACCAGTCCACACTAGATCAGACTTATAATAGTTTATTAGCCTATACTCTCTCTCTCATATATATATATATATATATATATATATATATATATATATATATATATATATATATACGCCCAGGCGTTGTAGGGAGGTCATACAGGCACGTGGAGGTCACACACACTACTGAGCCTCATTTTGACTTGTTTTAAGGACATTACATCAAAGTTGGATCAGCCTGTAGTGTGGTTTTCCACTTTAATTTTGAGTGTGACTCCAAATCCAGACCTCCATGGGTTGATAAATTGGATTTCCATTGATTATTTTTGTGTGATTTTGTTGTCAGCACATTCAACTATGTAAAGAAAATAGTATTTAATAAGATTATTTCATTCATTCAGATCTAGGATGTGTTATTTTAGTGTTCCCTTTATTTTTTTGAGCAGTATATACATCTCTCTCACTCTGTATCTCTCTCTCTCTCTCTCTCTCTCTCCCTCTCTCTCTCTCCCTCTCTCTCTCTCTCCCTCTCTTTTCCTCTGTGTCTCTCTTTTTCTCGCACATCTCTCTCTTGTCTCTGAGTTGTGGGAGTACCTTTTCACAGTTGTGTCCAGTTGTTTCCTACTTTATGCCCCACCAGGATGTGACTCCCTCCATCAACAGTCTGTTAGGGTACCTGCCTGGAAGAGAGACTGACTTCGCAGGAGGAAGGAGATGCGTTAATGAACAGGAAGTGGAGCGGAGCACCGTGTGACATCACAGGGGGTCAGTTACACAGAACCACAACATGGTTATCTAGGCATCAGTGTGTAAACCTGGATCACTTCCTGAACAAATAGAGCAGAGAGAACAGGCCCAGAACACTACAGGGACAGAAACATCAGACAGACACTTTGTCTGGCTTCACAATAAGTTCAAGTTCAGGGGCCCAAAGTTGAAAATAGTTCACCGTTTGTGCGGCAGCGGTGTTCCCCAGCAACACAACAAAGAAAGCAGGTGTGATCACGACCGTTCCTGTTGAACGGAGCACCTCCTCAAAAGGTTGTACGCTCATACATGTGTGTGTATGTGCATACGTGTGTTCGTGCATTAGTGAATGTGTATGTGTGTTGTAGAGTTCCTAAATAGAGTATGTTTGTGGTGTTGGCCCCTGTGCCACATGGCTCCTATTCTCCCTTATTTCCCCTGCAGGCAAATACCTGTGCTTATTATGGGATAGAACAGGAGCTTAACAGAAGCCCAGCTCTCACTCCCCACCCCTCCCTCACATCTACTGCTCTAGTACGTCCTATTTACTTAACTGCGCGACCAAGACACTACTCAGTTGATATCGTAATACATTCATATTTGACAGAGCATATATACCTATTCTGTATATCCTACTGTATCCTACATATCAGGCTTATTTTACTTGACTCTTATTATTATTGTGTATTATTGTAATGTTAAGGGGGCCAGCACATTTCCCTGGACCTTTTATACCTGCTGTAAACTGTGTACGTCACAAATAAAATGTTATTTCATGTCTACACACACACTATAAGTGTATCCTAAAGTCCCCAGGCACACACACACATACACACATGAAATGTAGGGTCTGAGGTAAGGTTGTGGGGATGGGGCACAGCTGTTAAAGGATAAGGCGCTGCAGGTTCACAGGAATATTACTTTACTGTAGAGAGAGAGAGAGAGTGTGCGAGGGACAGAGAAAGAACGGGAGAGAAAGAGAGTGAGTGAGAGAGGGAGAGAGGGGAAGAGAAGGTAGAGGATGTCACGATCGGGATGAACAGTTTAAGGAGTGAGTCAAGCGCAGGAGACTGAGGTCCGTTGGAACAAACTTAATTTAATACTCCAATGGCAAGATCCATATATGGCTGAGAGCATAACAGTCAAAAATGACTAAACGAAGCTCCGCTCAAAAAAACAGACGGGGCGCAGCCCGGCAACCCTAATGCCTATACAATAAACGTAACACCACACGTAACAAAGAACAATCCCGCACGAATCCTAGCTAAACACAGACAGACTAAATACCCCCCACTAATGACAAACACAAAACAGGTGCAATCACAAAACAGACATAACTAACAGACACTGAAACACAGATCGGTGGCAGCTAGTAGGCCGGCGACGACGACCGCCGAGCGCCGCTCGACCGAGGAGAGGCGCCACCTTCTGTGGATGTTGTGACAGTACCCCTCCCCTGACGCGCGGGTCCCGCAGCGCGCCGACACCGGCCTCGGGGACGACCCAGAGGGCGAGGCGCTGGGCGATCCGGGCGGAGGTTGTGGAAATTCCGCAACATGGCTGGATCCAGAATATCCCTCGCCGGGACCCAGCACCTCTCCTCCGGACCGTACCCCTCCCAGTCCACGAGGTACTGCAGGCCCCCCACCCGACGTCGGGAGTCCAAGATGGCCCGGACTGTGTACGCCGGGGCCCCTCCGATGTCCAGGGGGGGCGGGGGGACCTCCCGCACCTCAACGTCCTGCAGCGGACCAGCTACCACCAGCCTGAGGAGAGACACATGAAACGAGGGGTTAATACGGTAATATGTAGGAAGTTGTAACCTATAACACACCTCGTTTATTCTCCTCAGGACTTTGAATGGCCCTACAAATCGCGGACCCAGCTTCCGGCAGGGCAGGCGGAGGGGCAGGTTCTGGGTCGAGAGCCAGACTCTATCCCCTGGGTTAAACACCGGGGCCTCACTGCGGTGGCGGTCAGCGCTCTCCTTGTGTCGATCTCCAGCCTTCTTTATACACTCCTGGACCTCATTCCAGGTCTCCCTAGAGCGCTGGACCCATTCCTCCACCGCAGGAGCCTCTGTCTGGCTCTGTTGCCATGGCACCAGGACCGGCTGATACCCCAACACGACCTGGAAGGGTGACAGGTTAGTAGAGGAGTGGCGCTGAGAGTTCTGGGCCATCTCGGCCCAGGGTACGAACCGCGCCCACTCCCCTGGCCGGTCCTGGCAATATGACCGCAGAAACCTGCCCACATCCTGGTTAATGCGCTCTACCTGCCCATTACTTTCGGGGTGGAAACCCGAGGTCAGGCTGACCGAGACCCCCAGCCTCTCCATAAACGACTTCCACACCCTGGACGTGAACTGGGGACCCCGATCAGATACGATGTCCTCGGGCACCCCGTAGTGCCGGAAGACGTGGGTGAATAGGGCCTCCGCGGTCTGTAGGGCCGTGGGAAGACCGGGCAACGGAAGCAGACGGCAGGACTTCGAGAACCGATCCACAACAACCAGGATCGTAGTATTACCCTGAGATGGCGGGAGATCCGTTAGGAAATCCACTGAGAGGTGAGACCATGGTCGCTGTGGAACGGGGAGGGGCTGTAATTTCCCTCGAGGCAGGTGCCTAGGAGCCTTGCACTGGGCGCACACCGAACAGGAAGAGATAATGTCTTACATCCTCTACCAAGGTGGGCCACCAGTACTTTCCCCTCAGGCCTCGCACTGTCCGTTCCACCCCAGGGTGACCCGAGGAGGGTAGAGTGTGGGCCCATCAGATCAAGCGATCACGAACACCCAGCGGAACGAACTTCCGACCCGCGGGACATTGAGGTGGAGTGGGTTCGAACCGACCCGCCCGCTCGATGTCCGCATCCACCTCCCACACCACCGGTGCCACCACACAGGAAGCCGGGAGTATGGGAGTGGGATCGATGGTCCGCTCCTCGGTGTCGTAGAGACGTGACAGTGCGTCGGCCTTCCGGTTCCGAGAACCCGGAATGTACGAAAGGGTGAACTGAAACCTCATAAAGAACATGGCCCACCTGGCTTGACGAGGATTAAGTCTCCTCGCTGCCCGGATGTACTCCAGGTTACGGTGGTCGGTCCAGATGAGAAAAGGGTGACGTGCCCCCTCAAGCCAATGTCTCCACACTGTCAAAGCCTTGACCACGGCTAACAACTCCCTGTCCCCCACATCATAGTTGCGCTCCGCCGAGCTCAGCTTCTTAGAAAAGAATGCGCAGGGGCGGAGCTTCGGAGGGGCGCCCGAACGCTGCGAAAGCACAGCTCCCACCCCAGCCTCGGACGCGTCCACCTCCACTATGAATGGCAAAGAGGGATCCGGATGCGCCAGCACCGGAGCATTGGTAAACAGAACCTTCAGACGACGGAAGGCTCTGTCCGCCTCTGCCGACCACCGCAATTGCACCGGACCCCCCTTCATCAGTGAGGTAATGGGAGCTGCCACCTGGCCAAAGCCTCGGATAAACCTCCGGTAATAATTGGCGAACCCCAAGAACCGCTGCACCTCCTTTACCGTGGTAGGGGTCGGCCAATTACGCACAGCCATAACGCGGTCATCTTCCATCACCACCCCTGTGGTGGAAATGCGATATCCCAGAAAAGAAACGGCTTGTTGGAAGAACTCACATTTCTCAGCCTTGACGTATAGGTCATGCTCCAGCAGCCGCCCAAGCACTTTACGCACCAGAGCCACATGCGCGGCGCGAGTGGAGGAGTAGATCAGGATGTCATCGATGTACACCACCACCCCCTGCCCGAGCATGTCCCTGAGAACCTCGTCCACAAAGGATTGGAAGACGGCGGGAGCATTCTTTAACCCATACGGCATGACGAGGTATTCATAATGGCCAGATGTGGTACTAAATGCAGTCTTCCACTCGTCTCCATCTCGGATACGCACCAGGTTATACGCGCTCCTGAGATCTAGTTTGGTGAAAAAGCGCGCCCCATGAAATGACTCCACGGCCGTAGCAATGAGAGGTAGTGGGTAACTGAACCCCACTG
This sequence comes from Salmo trutta, assembly GCF_901001165.1. Classification (NCBI taxonomy): domain Eukaryota; kingdom Metazoa; phylum Chordata; class Actinopteri; order Salmoniformes; family Salmonidae; genus Salmo; species Salmo trutta. The sequence goes on along the minus strand of NW_021822327.1, from coordinate 19,229 downwards.
TGATAGAATTTAGACCTCTATAATCAATGCACGGGCGCAGGCCTCCCCCTTCTTCTTCACAAAAAAGAAACTCGAGGAGACGGGTGATTTAGATGGCCGAATGTATCCCTGTCTCAAGGATTCAGTGACGTATGTCTCCATAGCCACTGTCTCCTCCTGCGACAGAGGATACACGTGACTTTTAGGAAGGGCCGCGCCAGCCTGGAGGTTTATCACACAATCCCCTGGTCGATGGGGTGGTAATTGAGTCGCCTTCGATAGCCAAATCGGCATATTCAGAGGGGATGTGTACAGTGGAGACTTGGTCTGGACTCTCCACCGTAGTCGCACCGATGGAAACTCCTATACACCTACCTGAGCACTCCCTCGACCACCCCTTAAGAGCCCTCTGCCCCCATGAAATCTGAGGATTGTGAGAGGCTAGCCAGGGAAGTCCCAGCACCACCGGAAATGCCGGGGAATCAATAATAAACAGGCTGATACGTTCCTCATGACCCCCTTGCGTTACCATGACCAGTGGCACTGTTGCCTCCCCCACTTGGCCAGACCCTAGTGGTCGACTATCTAAAGCGTGCACGGGGAAGGGTTGGTCCAGTTTAACCAGGGGAATCCCTAACTTATCAGCAACACTTCGGTCCATAAAACTCCCAGCTGCACCTGAATCGACTAGTGCCTTATACTGGGAGTGAGGGGAAAACTCAGGGAAGAAAACAGAGACATACATGTGGTCGACAGGGGGCTCTGGGTGTGGCTGGTGCAGACTCACCTGGGAGGTCGATGGGGTGCTCCGCCTGCCATCTGAATTCCCGGGAGAACCTCTCCAGCACCGGTCCGCAGTATGTCCTCTACGGCCACAGTGGGTGCAGGAGAGGCCCCCCCCTCCGGTCCTCCCAGCAGCAGTCCCTCCAAGCTCCATGGGCGTTGGAGCAGGAGGGATGGGAGGTGGAATGAATAAGCCCCGATCGGAACGTCCCCGGGCAGCCAGCAGGTTGTCCAGCCTGATGGACAAATCAATCAACTGATCCAGCGTGGTGGTATGGTCCCGGCAAGCCAGCTCCCGGCGGACGTCCTCACGTAGACTACACCTGTAGTGGTCAATCAGGGCCCGCTCATTCCACCCCGATCCGGCGGCTAGAGTCCGGAACTCCAGAGCAAAGTCCTGAGCACTCCTCGTCTCCTGCCTCAGATGAAATAATCGCTCGCCCACTGCCTTGCCCTCCGGGGGATGATCGAATACCGCCCGGAAGCGGCGAGCGAACTCCGGGTAGTTGTCCTTCGCTGAGTCTGGGCCCTCCCAGACGGCGTTGGCCCATTCCAGGGCTCTACCCGTGAGGCATGAGACGAGGACGCTCACCCTCTCTTCATCGGAGGGAGAGGGCCGGACGGTCGCCAGGTACAGGTCCAACTGGAGCAAAAACCCCTTGCACCCAGCGGCCGTCCCATCGAACTCCCTGGGAGCCATGATCCGTATCCCGCTTGTGCTGGGTTCGGTTGGATTAGGTAGGGGCGCAGGGTGATGAATTGGTCCTGGTGGGGTTGATGGAGCGACTCGCTCCCAGCTCTCCAATCGGGTCAGCACCTGGTCCATGGCCGTGCCCAGTCGCTGGAGGAGGCGGGCATGTTGGGAGACTTGTTCCTCCATTGAAAATGTTTCTGTCCCTGCTGACTCCATAAGTGGTGCGGGATTCTGTCACGATCGGGATGAACAGTTTAAGGAGTGAGTCAAGCGCAGGAGACTGAGGTCCGTTGGAACAAACTTAATTTAATACTCCAATGGCAAGATCCATATATGGCTGAGAGCATAACAGTCAAAAATGACTAAACGAAGCTCCGCTCAAAAAAACAGACGGGGCGCAGCCCGGCAACCCTAATGCCTATACAATAAACGTAACACCACACGTAACAAAGAACAATCCCGCACGAATCCTAGCTAAACACAGACAGACTAAATACCCCCCACTAATGACAAACACAAAACAGGTGCAATCACAAAACAGACATAACTAACAGACACTGAAACACAGATCGGTGGCAGCTAGTAGGCCGGCGACGACGACCGCCGAGCGCCGCTCGACCGAGGAGAGGCGCCACCTTCTGTGGATGTTGTGACAGAGGAATGCTCAAGGGGATAAAAGAAGAGAGAGAAATGAGATCGCTAGTTGGAATGAAGAATTTAGGTAAAGGAATTCATTCCAAAATTCCATAAATACTGTCAATAGTTGGGAGCATGTAGAACCTGGAATAGCAGAGTATTACTCCTGTGTGTGTGTGTTACTCCTGTGTGTGTGTGTGTGTGTGTGGGTGTGTGTGTGTGTGTGTGTTTGCGTGCGTGCGTGTGTGCGTGCGTATAGGTGTGTGTGTGTGTGTGCGCGTGTGTGTGTGTAGGCGTGTGTGTGTGTACATGTACATGTGGTTGCGTTCATGCATGTGTACAAATGTAGGATTTTAATTTGAGCCAGCTTGCTCCAGCAGGAAAATAATCCTGCAGCAACAGGAAATGTGAATTATATAATTCATGGACATTTTTGGAGGGGTTGATGCATTTTTCTTAGAGAAAATCAAGTCTGACATTTCAAAGTGGAAATTACAAACTTCAGAAAGATTTTTTAACCTCAAATACACTACAAGTTTTAAATGTCTTACATTGCAGGAAAATTCTCCTGCAACAGGAAAATTCTCCTGCAACAGGGTGATCAAATTAAGATCCTTCATCTGTGTGTGTGTATCTAAAGTAGTAAATTATCAACCAAGGAGTTGGATGATGTTGTAACTTATTGACAAATTAGTATTCTGAAGCAAAAACCCAGGCTAACTTACCACAGTGGATGGGTAGAGTTATCAGCAGTTTGATATAAACCCATTATCACATAAAACCTCAGACTGGTACTCAGACTGGTGCTCAGACTGGTGCTCAGACTGGTGCTCAGACTGGTGCTCAGACTGGTGCTCAGACTGGTGCTCAGACTGGTGTCAGACTGGTGCTCAGACTGGTGCTCAGACTGGTGTCAGACTGGTGCTCAGACTGGTGTCAGACTGGTGCTCAGACTGGTGCTCAGACTGGTGTCAGACTGGTGTCAGACTGGTGCTCAGACTGGTGCTCAGACTGGTGCTCAGACTGGTGCTCAGACTGTGTCCTGGGAAGATAAACCTTCAGTGTATCAACATCCACATTTTGTTCCGTGTTTTGGTGTATGTGTTTACCAATCTGCAGTATAATGACCAGTAGGATTTCGTTACCGGTGACGACTATGTTGTCAGGGTGGAGATTTGTGTGCCATCCCATACTGACGGGATTTGTGACTAATTTCCATGGTAATGGTTCACGGTGACCTTTTGGGACAATGACGGACGGGGTCGTAAAGAGGGCTGCAGCGCAGGGAGAGATGTAGCCGTGTGTGTGTGTGAGTTATGACCAGGGGGGTGTGTTTTCCCACCGTGAGAAGGGCTGTGGTCAGTGCCTGAAGACCCATAGTGAAAGGCCTATTCTGGCCCTATTCTGCTGAATGATTTGTAATGATGGGGGTTTAAGTGCAGAGAAAACTCTCCTCTCTGTCCTCTTTTTCCTGTAGCAGCTCCCCCCTAGTCTCCTACACTAAAACAATAAGTCCTGGAAAAGTCCACAGACAAAGGGAAGACAGGCAGAACTCCAGGTTCCTGTGTCTGATACGTGGGCAGAAATCAAGAATTAAGGTGAACATTCTGGATTGTCTTCTGTCTGTGGCCGTTAGGAGCCTAGTTCCTATTGATGAGGATCGAAGCAGAAATCAGAGCACCTATAACTCCTATTCACTAGCACTCACACAGAGACAATTAGGCTGTGAATGTGTTGGCCTGTACTGCTCTGGTCTGTTCTGGGTCAGGATGGATCCACAGAGGCCTGAGATTTTTCTCATCCGAACTGCTCCCTTTCTCTCCTTCTCTCCGCTATCTCATTTCACCTCTCTCCCACTCCATACAACCCTCTATCTCATTTCACCTCTCTCCCACTCCATACAACCCTCTATCTCATTTCACCTCTCTCCCACTCCATACAACCCTCTATCTCATTTCACCTCTCTCCCACTCCATACAACCCTCTATCTCATTTCCCTTCTCTCTCTATTCTTCTCGCTCTCCTCTGAGTTGACTTTTACATGGAATCCTGAGACAATAGGATCCAGCTGTGAGGTTGTAAAAGCTCTGGAACTCCACTAAAGCACCAATGGAGGTGGCAGAGTGCAGCTTATGGCTTCAATTAGCCTGTCAGATGTGAACGAAGCTTGTTAAAACAAGAGCAACTATGGGCCTTTCAGCCCCCTCACCACTCGTAAGCGACCGGATAGAAAACATCCCATCCTCACGATTGCAGCGGGATCACTGGGGACAAACACACACTCACACGTACAAAGGCATGCACACACACACACACACACACACACACACACACACACACACACACACACACACACACACTCGCATGAACACATGAACACACAATCCCTCTGGAAGCAACAATCCCTCTGGAAGCACTCGGAACAGAAAAACTTTAAGGAATCAGACTGCCAAAGTTGAGGAATCTTCACATGGACCTCTGCTGTTTCTAGTTTCTAACACTCTTCCCTCCCTGGCTGAACTGCACTCAGTCATTAATATACACACACCCTTATGCATGCAGGCATTCACACAAACACACACCATCCAATTAGAGTCACTAATAACCCCAGTCTGAGTATTTGATAGTATTTTGAGGAATCCTCACAGCCAGACCTGGAGGAATACACAGCCGGACCTGGAGGAATACACAGCCGGACCTGGAGGAATACACAGCCAGACCTGGAGGAATACACAGCCGGACCTGGAGGAATACACAGCCGGACCTGGAGGAATACACAGCCGGACCTGGAGGAATACACAGCCGGACCTGGAGGAATACACAGCCGGACCTGGAGGAATACACAGCCAGACCTGGAGGAATACACAGCCAGACCTGGAGGAATACACAGCCGGACCTGGAGGAATACACAGCCCAAACGGATGTCATTGACAAATGCTGAAAGCCTCCATCCATCATGATGAAGATCCTCTATTCCCTGTGGTGAAAATGTATCATCTGTGCTTGAGTCCATGCCAGGCAGTGCTGTAAGGGGGGTTTTAACAGTCTGTGTGTACAAGGAGTAGGAAAACAGTCTTTAACACAACAGGATCACAACCACAGACACATGCCATAGCTGAGCTGTTTTTGGAAGATGACGGTCTTTTGGAGTGATTTGATATCTTTGTGGGATTATTCAGTATCTAATGCCATGAAGACATTATGTGATATCGACCACACATTTGCCACAAGATATGTTTTCCTGACAAAATGTCTGACTGTAAATCACCTGTCATCTGGGTGAACATGATGCCTTGCTGGCACAGCATCCAGGCCTGGATGGGGAGGCCCTTCTTCCAGTGTTTTAGAAGGTCTCGAGTCCGGTCTCCAGACCACATCTTGGCTGCGTTTCAAAGTCATAGAAGACACACCCTCGCCTTATGCCCTTGGGGGAATCCCCGCAGCCATATTTGTCGTCGGTCCAAATGATCGGCCAAGCAAGGGAAGTTTGCAACGTAAGCCCCTCAGCCCTCGTTTTTAGTGGAGTTTGTTAGTGTACAATTATGTTCACTTCAGGGCCTGAAACGCCCCATAATTCAATTCACGATGATTGTACATCCGCTAAGAAAAGTCCGACACAACTTAAACCTCAAGGTCAATATGGAGTCAACATACAAGTGTAAGTAAAAACAAATGTACATTTAAATAAGTTAAATTAATGCACAAACACGTCTCGTAAAAGCAATGATGTTTTTGTTTGATTAGCTTTTGGAAATTGTAGAAATATAACATTTTCTTTCTTCAGAAGTAGCTAGGCAGGCTAACGTTAGTTAGCTAATTAATTTGCTAGCTATCATACAGTAAGTGTATATTAATATTTATACATTTAATATAAGTAGATATGCAATCATAATTGATTGTAGCTAATATAAAGCACCCACAAGTTACCGGTGGCTGAAAAGACAATAGTCGCTGGATGAACGAGTGACAAATTTCTGGGCAAGGGCGGTCCATTTAAAAAATCATTCCTACCTATACTCATCAGGCGTCATGATACGTCATCAGAAGTGTCCACTTCATTTGAGGGGAGAGGGTGTTTGGACCGCAGCCGTTGAGTGTCTCAGTGTTGGATACATTTGTACTCGGTCTTGACTTGTAATTTCTTCTGATGTAATTTCTTTCTGATGTGTCTTTCATCTGCTGCAGTAAGTTTCCTTGGCCGACCACTGCGTCTACGGTCCTCAACGTTGCCAGTTTCTTTGTGCTTCTTCAAAAGAGCTTGGACAGCACATCTGGAAACCCCTGCCTGCCTTGACATTTCAGCCTGGGAGAGACCTTGCTGATGCAGTATAACTACCTGGTGTCTTGTTGCTCAGTCTTGTCATGGTGTGTGACTTTTTCTGACAGTAAACTGTCTTCAGCAACCTCACCTTGTTAGCTGAGTTTCCTCACCCAGTTTTATACCTCCTACACAGCTGTTTCTGTTTCAGTTAATGATTGTGTTTCAACCTACATATTGAATTGATGATCATTAGCACCTGTTTGGTATAATTGTTGAATCATACACCTGACTATATGCCTACAAAATCCCTGACTTTGTGCAAGTGTACCTACTGTGCAAGAATTTATGCTGTTTTGAAGGCAAAGGGTGGTCACACCAAATATGGATATGATTTAGATTTTTATTCTGTTCACTCACTTTGCATTTAGTTCATAAATATAATCTATTAACGTCTATTTTTTTCAGCATCCTGTGGTTGAAGAGTCGCTGTCGTGCCTTCTTCACTACGGTGTCTGTGTGTTTAGATCATTCCAGCTTCTCTGAGATGTGTACGCCGAGGAATTTGAAGTTATTTACCATCTCCAGGCGTGTCCAGCCTGGTTCCTCCTGAAGTCCACAATCAGCTCTTTTGTTTTGCTAACGTTGAGGGAGAGGTTGTTTACCTGGCACCACGCTGTCAGAGTACCAACCTCCTCCCTGGAGGCTGTCTCGTCGTTGTTGGGGATCAGGCCTACTACTGTTGTTGTCAGCGAACTTGATGGAGTTGGAACTGTGTGAGGCTATGCAGTCGTGGGTATACAGAGAATACAGAAGGGGACTGAGGACGCACCCTTGTGGGGCCCTCATGTTGAGGATCAGTAGACATGTTTGCTCAGTGGCGAACCTGAAAGGACAGCAACTGTAATACCAGCGCACCCATGTAGGAGAGTGTACTTTCTGTAAAACACAAAGGGCCAGTGGTGTAGTGGAGGCTATACGAAGGTATAAAACATATACCCACTTAATTTCATTGGGCATTGCTTATACTCACTTCTTAATCCTCACTAATGCGTATCAAAGTACGGTAGTGGAGGTATATGACTTATCAATTATGTAGTGCAATAGAGAAATCATGCACAAATTAGCCTACACAATCACAGAGCACGTGAAATATATCCACATGCGCGCCGCAGACACAGCTGAATATCATCTGCAGGCAGCAAGAGTGTGCAGCTCTCAACTGGTTTTGTCATGGAGCAGCTCACAGAAGAATGACATCCGTAGGTTAGGAAAGGGGATTTAACTCATTATATCTACCAGTAAATGCTAACTAATGGGTATTTAAACCAGGTATTGAAAATGTTTAGTAGGAAGTGTTGGTTATAACAATTGATGCTCAATTGTCATCATGTGCTGTTTGCATCAGGGGCACAGACATGGATTTAAAAAATATATATATATATTTTAGTTCACCTTTATTTAACTAGGTAGGCCAGTTGAGAATAAGTTCTCATTTACAACTGCGACCTGGCCAAGATAAAGCAAAGCAGTGCGACACAAACAACAACACAGAGTTACACATGGAATAAACAAACATACAGTCAATAACACAATAGAAAAAAATATATTTACAGTGTGTGCAAATGAGGTAAGATAAGGGAGGTAAGGCAATAAATAGGCCATAGTGGCGAAATAATTACAATTTAGCAATTCAACACTGGAGTGATAGATGTGCAGAAGATGAATGTGCAGGTAGAGATACTGGGGTGAAAAGGAGCAAAATAAATAAAATAAATAACAATATGGGGATGAGGTAGTTGGGTGGGCTATTTACAGATGGGCTGTGTACAGGTGCAGTGATCTGTGAGCTGCTCTGACAGCTGGTGCTTAAAGCTAGTGAGGGGGATATGAGTCTCCAGCTTCAGAGATTTTTGTAGTTCGTTCCAGTCATTGGCAGCAGAGAACTGGAAGGAAAGGCGGCCAAAGGAGGAATTCGCTTTGGGGGTGACCAGTGAAATATACCTGCTGGAGCGCGTGCTACAGGTGGGTGCTGCTATGGTGACCAGTGAGCTGAGATAAGGAGGGGGTTTACCTAGCAAAGACTTATAGATGACCTGGAGCAAGTGGGTTTGGCGACGAATATGAAGCGAGGGCCATCCAACGAGAGCGTACAGGTCGCAGTGGTGGGTAGTATATGGGGCTTTGGTGACAAAACGGATGGCACTGTGATAGACTGCATCCAATTTGCTGAGTAGAGTGTTGGAGGCTATTTTGTAAATGACATCACCGAAGTCAAGGATCGGTAGGATGGTCAGTTTTACGAGGGTATGTTTGGCAGCATGAGTGAAGGATGCTTTGTTGCGAAATAGGAAGCCGATTCAAGATTTAATTTTGGATTGGATATGCTTAATGTGGTTCTGGAAGGAGAGTTTACAGTCTAACCAGACATCTAGGATGGGTGGGCTTGGTTGGACAAAGGCCCACCCACTGGGGAGCCAGGCCCTGCCAGGCTCACCCAATCAGATTGATGTGGTTTAAGCATTGTTGTGGACTTAGACCATAAAAAAATAAGTGTGATTTTGAGAGTGAAAATATGAAAAAAATCTATAGGAAAACTCATAAAAAGCCATTTGGGAACTTTTTGGATAGATTTGAGTATTTTCACTTCTCCAGGTACCACTACACCACTGCATAGGGCCAACAGAAAGACAGCAGTCACACAGAGCATGATGTTAAAGGATAAGCATTCACTCGGACATAATAAGCCAGTAGGTCCCAATCATAAGAATACAAAAACACAACCATTAAGCATTTCCCAATCAAAATGTACAACTATTACTTCCCATTGCATAAAACATTTCACGTTTAGCACACAAAGTAACTGGTGACCTGAAGTTTAAAGTGGAACTGACAGCGTTTTAGTTACTTTGCAGATATGAAACAAACAGACAATGATAATATCAGTCAAAAATATACAATTCCCAGTTTATGCTACAAAACCCTCTATCGTTTTCTGTGGCTATATACAGCTAGAGATGCAGGTGTCATTTGGTTAGCTAAAAATAACTTGAATGATTGTTATACAGTTATCATATCTCTTGCGTTCGCAAATTCACTCTGGCTATCTACTCCATTTTCAGAGCACTCTCGTCTGAGTGTGCCAGAGTGCACAACACCTGCTGAATATGACTGGTGTCAGTAAACGTAGACAAAAAAAATAGCTAATCAAGAACGCTCTAGATAACAGCTTAACCTTGCGGCGAGTTAAACGGTCAGAGTGAGGTGTTCTCTCATTTGTGTCTGGAAGTAGCTAGCTAGCAAGCTAGCGAACTTTAGCCAGTTAGCTTGGGTGCTTGGTTGGGACAAGCATGCATTGGCAAGCAAGCTGCAGAAGGATGAAGAAGTTACAATCCCCATTATTTATCAGTGCAATTTTGATGGCCAACTAGCTGAAAAACTTTGAGCGGGTTTATCTAATGTTCCTTCGTTAGATTTTAGCTCATCTTGCTCTGGCTAGCATTAGTTGGTGATCTTGTTGTTGTTGATGTGCATAACTGAGAGCGTACCTTTTCATGGTTGTTTGATCAATAGAACTGTACTGTTCACAAATGTAAGAGGACTCCTGTGGTGTTTACATATTTGCAGAAATCCATTCAGGTGTATTTTGTGGCTTTGGCGAATGTGTTCAAATGATCTAAAGTTGTGCTGTTGCAACTGCCTGTAAGCAAACAGTCCAGTTCAAAGTGAATGATGGCAGGCCCGTGTGGCAAATGGCTTGTTTGTATAAAGGTTTACTGTAGCTCCGATTGGTTATATAAAGGTTTACTGTAGCTCCGATTGGTTATATAAAGGTTTACTGTAGCTCCGATTGGTTGTATAAAGGTTTACTGTAGCTCCGATTGGTTATATAAAGGTTTACTGTAGCTCTGATTGGTTATATAAAGGTTTACTGTAGCTCCGATTGGTTTTATAAAGGTTTACTGTAGCTCCGATTGGTTATATAAAGGTTTACTGTATCTCCGATTGGTTGTATAAAGGTTTACTGTAGCTCCGATTGGTTATATAAAGGTTTACTGTAGCTCTGATTGGTTATATAAAGGTTTACTGTAGCTCTGATTGGTTATATAAAGGTTTACTGTAGCTCCGATTGGTTATATAAAGGTTTACTGTAGCTCTGATTGGTTATATAAAGGTTTACTGTAGCTCTGATTGGTTATATAAAGGTTTACTGTAGCTCCAATTGGTTTTATAAAGGTTTACTGTAGCTCCGATTGGTTATATAAAGGTTTACTGTAGCTCCGATTGGTTATATAAAGGTTTACTGTAGCTCCGATTGGTTATATAAAGGTTTACTGTAGCTCCGATTGGTTATATAAAGGTTTACTGTAGCTCCGATTGTTTGTATAAAGGTTTACTGTAGCGCATCGGTGTGTGTAGACAGATGTTTTTATTTGGTTTTATTTACTGCAGTGTCTATTAATTGTCCAAACGCACAGCCGCTTTCCCACTCTATATTGTTATAGAATTTTCTGAAATATCTTAGTATACGTAATTCCCAAACAGTCTAAGAATTTGTGAAAACGTGAAAATAACCATATCTAAGTGGTCACTTGTCAGAAATGTTTTTAAAAAGTTGTATATTCTTCCTGGGGGTGTATATGAACAGATTTGAATAAGATGTCATGTTGCTTAAATGCTTTGAGTTCCATTTTAAATGCAACAGTGTTTCACGCATAGAGATGGCTAAAAATAGCAAGCGGACTGCAATAAAAAACACAGTTCCACTCACCAGATGATGATCATTTCAAACTTAACTTCTTATTTAAAGTTATTCTTGAAAAGGGAGAAGCTAATAAATTAGCAACAACATCCTTTTTGATAACACCTGCTGCAGCCGCTGCAAACTAGCCGACAACAAAAGCTAGCTAGTTAGACCGTGGGAAAATACTTCTCGCTGTTGAGCAGTGAGCTGTTGGCCTTCAAGAAGGCAGAAGTTTCCATATGTTTTTGTAAAAATGGTCCCATTCATGAAGTCATAATGTGATTGGCTGATTCCACTATCACTACAACATGTTTATTTAACTAGGCAAGTCAGTTAAGAACAAATTCTTATTTACAATGACGGCCTAGGAACAGTGGATTAACTGCCTTGTTCAGGGGCAGAACGACAGATTTTTATCTTGTCACCTCGGGGATTCAATCTAGCAACCTTTTGGTTACTGGTCCAACGCTCTAACCACTAGGCTACCTGCCTGTTAGTTACTGGTCCAACGCTCTAACCACTAGGCTACCTGCCTGTTAGTTACTGGTCCAACGTTCTAACCACTAGGCTACCTGCCTGTTAGTTACTGGTCCAACGTTCTAACCACTAGGCTACCTGCCTGTTAGTTACTGGTCCAACGTTCTAACCACTAGGCTACCTGCCTGTTAGTTACTGGTCCAACGCTCTAACCACTAGGCTACCTGCCTGTTAGTTACTGGTCCAACGCTCTAACCACTAGGCTACATGCCTGTTAGTTACTGGTCCAACGCTCTAACCACTAGGCTACCTGCCTGTTAGTTACTGGTCCAATGCTCTAACCACCAGGCTACCTGCCTGTTAGTTACTGGTCCAACGCTCTAACCACTAGGCTACCTGCCTGTTAGTTACTGGTCCAACGTTCTAACTACTAGGCTACCTGCCTGTTAGTTACTGGTCCAACGTTCTAACCACTAGGCTACCTGCCTGTTAGTTACTGGTCCAATGCTCTAACCACTGGGCTACCTGCCTGTTAGTTACTGGTCCAACACTCTAACCACTAGGCTACCTGCCTGTTAGTTACTGGTCCAACGTTCTAACCACCAGGCTACCTGCCTGTTAGTTACTGGTCCAACGCTCTAACCACTAGGCTACCTGCCTGTTAGTTACTGGTCCAACGTTCTAACCACTAGGCTACCTGCCTGTTAGTTACTGGTCCAACGCTCTAACCACTAGGCTACCTGCCTGTTAGTTACTAGTCCAACGCTCTAACCACTAGGCTACCTGCCTGTTAGTTACTGGTCCAACCACTAGGCTACCTGCCTGTTAGTTACTGGTCCAACGTTCTAACCACTAGTCTACCTGCCTGTTAGTTACTGGTCCAACGCTCTAACCACTAGGCTACCTGCCCCCCAAACTGTTGCTGTAGAACAGTTGAATAGCAGATGCCTTTAACTAGCTTCTGATGGCCTAGCCAATGGCTGACTTAGCTAGATTTATCTCCCCAGAGACCAGCAAAGAAAAATCTTCAGTGTTAACCCTTTTCTTTCCAACAAAAACTGAAGAGATTAAATCAGAACATCATTGAAAATAATAATATCATTATCATTATTATTACATTATTATGATCAGTATTTTTTATAAATCCTTATCCCTTCTCTGAAGTCGTAGAGGCCCATTGTTCCCCACTGTGTTTCCGTTAGTAATAATTTGTAGAGTGGCTCTATTTTCCCTCAGCATGCATTTTTTCACTATTCTGAATGTCTAAAGAATCAATTTGTTGTTCTGAAATATGAACACGGAAATACTGGACATTTCCCTGTAGCTCAGTTGGTAGAGCATGGTGTTTGCAACGCATTGTGTTTGCAACGCCGGGGTTGTGGGTTCGATTCCCACGGGGGGCCAGTACGGGAGAAAAAAAATGTATGAAATGAAATGTAAGTTGCTCTGGATAAGAGCATCTGCTAAATGACTAAAATGTTTGAACTCTTAATATGGTGGTGATTTGACAAAATTACGATCATGGTCTTGAATTGAACTCGCATTTTTCTGGTCTTGGGTCTTGACTCGGTCTCGATTTGCTCCAGTCTTGGTCTTGAATCGGTCTTGCTTTAGGTGGTCTCGAACACAACACTGCCTTCTTCTGCAACCTCTGTACTGGACTGAACTCGGGGGGCTGAGAGTGGAGTAGAGGAGGCCTCTGGGAGTGTTCACATGGGGCCAGGCAGAGGAATAAACCCCCACACACATAAACACAGACACATAAACACAGACGGGGGAGATGAAAGCTGTGTTTGTGTGGAAACACTGTGGGATTTACTATTGACACATATACATATAAAACTATCAGTCTTCTCACACTACAGGCAAAAATGAACCTTATCATTGAATGGGGAGGAGAGGGAAATAGAGGGGAGGAGAGGGGAGGAGAGGGGGGCAGAGGTGAGTGTTTTAGTGCCTCCCCTACTGAGGCCAGTTAACCCTGTGGATCTGGGTCTGGGAACCCAATTTGTCCATCAAGAATGGGGGGGGTGGTGTTGGTGTGTGTGCACGTGAAGCGTTCAACTAAAGAGCAAGGGGGGTGGATGTGCTTTTCAACAATAGCACCTACTTGGTAGTGTGTACCGGGGTTTGAAGTGCTTGACCACTCGGCAAAAACCAACATCATCCACGACAGAGAACGGTTGATTGTCAAGGGCAATGAATCCCATTACCTTGGCGTTAATGGATTTCCTCTTTGAGTTGTTTCGCTGAAATGTTCTTACTCTTTCAAATGACTGCTGGACTTGAACTTGTTTAGTTGTTGGAAGCTTAGTATTTTTCTTCTTTTGTTCTAAGTAGTCGCTGAACATCTGGGGGTGATGCACCTTCAAATCAGTAATTAGGTTTGTGGTATTGAAAGATTTCACTTTCTCCCCTCCTCGGGAAATAATAACAGCACAAACGTTGCATATGGCCTTTTTGTTATCTTCCTTTGAAACTTAAAAATAGATCCACATAGCAGACATTGTGGGCTAGGTTAGGAATGCTATGTTTTTCATGGCGTCATTACCTCATCTACCTACATTATATGGGTATGCAAGTCAGCTTTGACATCGGTTTTGCACATTGCCGTTAAACTAGAAATCGGGCCGATGGCGATGTTGGCATTTTTAGCGGCTGATTCTGATATATCGTAGATCCCTAGTAGTAACCAAAAAGTGTTAAACAAATCAAAATAGATTTTATAAATGAGATTTTTCAAATAGCCACCCTTTGCCTTGATGACAGCTTTGCACACTCTTGGCAATCTCTCAACCAGCTTCACCTGGAATGCTTTTCCAACAGTCTTGAAGGAGTTACCACGTATACTGAGCACTTGTTGACCACTTTTTTGGGTTACTACATGAATCCATATGTGTTATTTCATAGTTTTGATGTCTTCACTATTATTCTACAATGTAAAAATGTAAGTAAAACCCTTGAATGAGCAGGTGTTCTAAAACTTTTGACCGGTAGTGTATCTGTCAGGTAGCAGTATCTAACAGCTGTTGTGTGTATGGAAATGTATTCAAATCAAATCAAAGTTTATTTGTCATGTGCGCTGAATATAACAGGTGTAGACCTTATAGTGAAATGCTTACTTACAGGCCCTTACCAACAGCTGTTGAGAAGCCTTTTGTTGCTAGACTTGACACTCCGGTACTGCTTGCCATGCGGTAGTAGAGAGAACATTCTATGACTGGGGTGGCTGGGGTCTTTGACAATTTTTAGGGCCTTCCTCTGACACCGCCTGGTGTAGAGGTCCTGGATGGCAGGCAGCTTAGCCCCAGTGATGTACTGGGCCGTACGCACTACCCTCTGTAGTGCCTTGCGGTCGGAGGCCGAGCAGTTGTCATACCAGGCAGTGATGCAACCAGTCAGGATGCTCTCGATGGTGCAGCTGTAGAACCTTTTGAGGATCTGAGGACCCATGCCAAATCTTTTCAGTCTCCTGAGGGGGAATAGGTTTTGTCGTGCCCTCTTCACGACTGTCTTGGTGTGTTTGGACCATGATAGTTTGTTGGTGATGTGGACACCAAGGAACACGAAGCTCTCGACCTGCTCCACTACAACCCCGTTGATGAGAATGGGGGTGTGCTCGGTCCTATTTTTCCTCTAGTCCACAATCATCTCCTTTGTCTTGGTTAGGTTGAGGAATAGGTTATTATTCTGGCACCACTCGGCCAGGTATCTGACCTCCTCCCTATAGGCCGTCTCGTCGTTGTCGGTGATCAGGCCTACCACTGTTGTGTCGTCTGCAAACTTGATGATGGTGTTGTAGTTGTGCCTGGCCATGCAGTTGTGGGTGAACAGGGAGTACAGGAGGGGACTGAGCATGCACACCTGAGGGGCTCCAGAGTTGAGGATCAGCGTGGCAGATGTGTTGCTACCAACCCTCACCACCTGGGAGCGGCCCTTCAGGAAGTCCAGGATCCAGGTGCAGAGGGAGGTGTTTACTCCCAGGATCCTTAGCTTAGTGATGAGGTTTGAGGGTACTATGGTGTTGAACGCTGAGCTGTAGTCAATGAATAGCATTCTCACATAGCTGTTTCTTTTCTCCAGGTGCGAAAGGGCAGTGTGGAGTGCAATAGAGATTGCATAATCTGTGCATCTGTTTGGACATTATGCAAATTGAAGTGGGTCTAGGGTTTCTGGGATAATGGTGTCGGACAGTGTGGTTAGATAAAGGAGAGTCTTGTCTTTAAAATGGTGTAAAATAGTCATATGATTGAAAAATTGAAGTTTTGGGATTTTTGAGGAATTTGTAATTCGCGCCACGCCTATCATTGGATATTGGAGCAGGTGTTACGCTAGCGGAACGTCTAGATGTAAGAAGTTAACCTCTTATGGCTAGGGGGCAGTATTTTCACGGCTGGATAAAAAACGTACCCGATTTAATCTGATTATTAGTCCTGCCCAGAAACTAGAATATGCATATAATTATTAGCTTTGGAGAGAAAACACTCCAAAGTTTCTAAAACTGTTTGAATGGTGTCTGTGAGTATAACAGAACTCCTATGGCAGGCAAAAACCTGAGAAGGTTCTGTTCAGGAAGTACCCTGTCTGACCATTTATTTGCTTTCTTTGACATCTCTTCCAAAAACTAAGGATCTCTGCTGTTACGTGACAATACCCACGTCTCCAATGGGCTCTCAGAGCCCGGGAAAAACAGGAATGACGTAATTCAAAGCCCTGGCTGAAACAAAGGAGAGCAAAAGCTAAGTGGTCTCTCAGTGGGGAAATGCTTACGCTCGCGACCTGCCCCGCCCCCGGCTTTCGGTTTTTCCCTCAGTTTACAGACATGCATATTCCCGGTCGGAATATTATCACGAGATAAATTGCATAAAAATTGGTTTTAAACAGCGGTTGACATGCTTCGAAGTACAGTAATGGAATATTTAGAATTTTTTTGTCACGTTCTGCGCCATGCTCGTGACCGTGATTTACCATTGGGATAGTGTCTAGAACGCACGAACAAAACGTCGTTGATGGAACATAACGATGGATTATTTGGGACCAAACCAACATTTGTTATTGAAGTAGAAGTCCTGGGAGAGCATTCTGACGAAGAACAGGAAAGGTAATAACATTTTTCTTATAGGAAATATGATTTTGGTGAAGGCTAAACTGGTTGGGTGTCTAAATAGCTAGCCCTGTGATGCCGGGCTATGTACTTAGAATATTGCAAAATGTGCTTCATCCGAAAAGCTATTTTAAAATCGGACATATCGAGTGCATAGAGGAGTTCTGTATCTATAATTCTTAAAATAATTGTTATGCTTTTTGTGAACGTTTATCGTGAGTAATTTAGTAAATTCACCGGAAGTGTTCGGTGGGAATGCTAGTTCTGAACGTCACATGCTAACTTAAAAAGCTGGTTTTTGATATAAATATGAACTTGATTGAACAAAACATGCATGTATTGTATAACATAATGTCCTAGGTGTGTCATCTGATGAAGATCATAAAAGGTTAGTGCTGCATTTAGCTGTGGTTTTGTTTTTTGTGGAGAGGAGGAGGAGAGATGGAGGAGAGATGGAGAGAGGGGGAGGAGGAGTAACGAAGGGTGACGCGCCGGCGCATATCGTGACAAAACATTTCAAAATATTCCATTACCGTACTTCGAAGCATGTCAAACGCTGTTTAAAATAAATTTTTATGCGATTTTTCTCGTAAAATAGCAATAATATTCCGACCGGGACACGTCGTTTTCGTTCAAGGACTGAAAATGTAAAATGGACTCTTAACGTGCATGCGCACGCCCGACTCATTGTTCTCAGATCGACCACTTACCAAATGCGCTACTGTTTCAGCCAGTAACTGCAGAGTCATCATTCAACGTTCTGGCGCCTTCTGAGAGCCTATGGGAGCCTTAGAAAATGTCACGTTACAGCAGAGATCCTCTGTTTTCCATAAAGAGGCTAAAGAAGGCCAAGAAATGGTCAGAGAAGGCACTTCCTGTTTGGAATCTTCTCAGGTTTTGGCCTGCCATATGAGTTCTGTTATACTCACAGACACCATTCAAACAGCTTTAGAAACTTTAGGGTGTTTTCTATCCAAATCAAACAATTATATGCATATTCTAGTTTCTGGGCAGGAGTAATAAACAGATTAAATCGGGTACGTTTTTTATCCAGCCGTGAAAATACTGCCCCCTATCCATAACAGGTTAATGTTGTTCTAAATAGAGACAGCTAGAAGGGCCATGGGTCATAATAGATTGTGTAGAAATGCAAGAAATTAGCTTTAGATGCCCCCAAAAATGGGAGGACCTCCAGATACCCCGCCAAGTTATGCCACCCCCCCCCCCCCCCCCACTTCTACAACCAGAGTTGTGCCCCTGACTGTAGCTAATGCCTTACTGTACACCACACTGTCATTTCACCCTGCATTTACCAAGTCATTACGTTGTGATTATGGGTCCTTTTTGGTATTAGTTCATATAGATTAAAGTGGTAGTCACCTGCTGGGACTGCTGTACCTGTCATCAGTGCAACTACAGTAATTTAACTTTTTCAATTGACTTTTTATTTTGTTGGAACCTAATTCAGAGATGGTCAACTCTGGGGCCCTGGAGCCGTAGTATCTACTTCGCTCTTCTCCCTGGGACTTCATTAATCCATTAATGCCACTGATTTACACTGCACCACTAGTGCACGCTCCATGTTTACCAGGCCTAAATGAGCCACTGATTTGAAGAAAACAAAACCCATCAGCCACTGTGGTCCCGAGGACTGAAGTTGTCTATCCCTGGCATCCTTTACAGATGAGTCATGTGCTCTATGTTCATGTCAGTCAGTTCAGTCATCACATCTTTAGACATTCTCGTCCCCAAACAATAAACATGGCTCTTTCTTCCCAAACAAACATGTACAGTAACTACAGGGTGATGTATGATAGGGGAATGATTCAGATGAATGGAATATTTCTGCTGGCGTTAAAATTACTTATTTGTTTCCTAATAGCTCCTCTGTGATTTTGGGGAGACAGTAACAAAAACGTCAAGAGAGAGAGAGTGAGACACACGTAACAGGTTGGGTGTATAGAAAAATACATGCTAACACACGTAACAGGTTGGGAGGAGGAGAGATGGCGAGAGGGAGAGGAGGAGAGATGGAGAGAGGGAGAGGAGGAGAGATGGAGAGAGGGAGAGGAGGAGAGATGGAGAGAGGGGAGAGGAGGAGAGGAGGAGAGATGGAGAGAGGGAGAGGAGGAGAGATGGAGAGAGGGAGAGGAGGAGAGATGGAGAGAGGGAGAGGAGGAGAGATGGAGAGAGGGAGAGGAGGAGAGGGAGAGAGGGAGAGAGGAGGAAGAGGAGGGGAGAGAGGGGAGAGGAGGAGAGGAGGAGAGATGGAGAGAGGGAGAGGAGGAGAGATGGAGAGATGGAGAGAGGGAGAGGAGGAGAGATGGCGAGAGGGAGAGGGAGGAGAGATGGAGAGAGGGAGAGGAGGAGAGATGGAGAGGGAGAGGAGGAGAGATGGAGAGAGGAGAGGAGGAGAGGGAGGAGAGATGGAGAGAGGGAGAGGAGGAGGAGAGATGGAGAGAGGGGAGGAGGAGAGGAGGAGAGATGGAGAGAGGGGGAGGAGGAGAGATGCGAGGGGAGAGGAGGAGAGAGGGGAAGGGAGGAGATAGCTGGA